>NC_069500.1:638870094-639157594 GCF_027579735.1 Bombina bombina | reverse complement strand
GACTGTAATGTCCCTTTAAGACACTATAAAATACCCACCGTCTCTATCATGATACAATACTAGTTGGTTCTGCATGGTTCAATTTGTGAGACTTTTCTTATTGTTGTTACCTTGTTTGCTACCAATGATTTTATATCTATCTATCTATCTATCATCTATCTATCTATCTATATATCTATATATATATATATATAGGCTTACCAGAAGTCCCACTTTTACTGGGATTGTCCCTGTTTAGAGGCGCTGTCCCAGTGTCCCACCCAGTTGTTCATTCTGTCCCAGTAGGGTTGCCACCTCTGGGTTTCAAATCATGTATCCGGGTTTAAGACCGCCTGAAACCCAGGTACATTATTCAAAATGACTGCACTATGACTCTCCAGCATAGTTGGATGCTGGTACGTTGTTGCATACAGCCCTGCTTAGCTTAGAGTCTATGTCCTTCAAAGTTTATATTTAGTAATACAGGCTGAGTGAGCAGCATAGGGTTTTTTAATTTTGTAGGGCTACTTGGTTTATTTTTCTAAGAATTTAACACCCCCCTTCGACCCCTGGTGACATCACCGGTGATACACATTTAGGGAATCATATGAGTATGAACAGGAAGTGCATACAGGCAGGATTGGCGTAGATCTTGCTTTACTTCATGCAGAATAGCATTTTGGCTGTAATCTTCCTGCATTATGGTATAGAGTAGCCTCTTAAACAGGTTTAGCAGGTATGTGTTTCTTTTTACTTATTTCATTCAATGTTGTATTTATGCCTTATCAGTATCCAGTTCTCTTCCTTAATTAGACACATAAAACACATATTACACTGCAGATATTAAATTGTGTGATGTATATGCTTTTCACTATTTTATGAAATTGATAATTATGCTTGATGTTTGGCATTATTTAGAATCTGAGATTTAGATGAATGATTTATTTGCTCATGTTGTGTATGGGTTGCTATGACAACGCAATGGTGCCTTTTTCACTAGGGGGTGGTGTTATGGTCTATTTAAACTGTGTGATTCACTTGTTTGACTGAGGAAGGGTAGAGTATCCACAAAATATTACGCATATAAAAGCTACTACTTTAAAAGGACCCAGTTTCACCTCTAAAAATTATGGTAAGCATATATATATATGTGTGTGTGTGTGTCATTTTTTTTTTAAAGGGACATAAAACAGGTTGAGATCTGTGCATATCCTAAAAGGGCTAATTAATTAAAAATAGCTTGCATAAAAATTGTTTAAAAATTGCTGGCAAGTATTTTAAAATAATTTTCAAAAATAAGCAACATGAATTACATAGCTAAGCTGCCTAGAGCAGCCAACTCCACCCCCACCCCCCTTATTAGTGTTTAGATACAGGCATTGTATTTCAACTGAGTTCACAGCTTCTAGGCATACTCCAGCAGATAATCCCTAAGCACTTTTGCATTATACCAAAACAACGATTGATAAAGATACAGCTTAGAGGCCTATTTATCAAAGCGTCAACTGAAAATGCGCTTGAATTCTGCGTCGTAGTTGTCGCGAGATTGATGCGCCGTAGTTATCAAAGCATCAAGATCGTAATAATTAGAATTTTGTGACGTAACATACGATTCGCCGGTCTCGATTTGACGCAGATCGATGTGAATAGAAAACCCATTGAATTTAAGAGTAATTCTGTGTATTCGCCCTCCTATTCGACACAATTTGAAGCAGTCAAGAAGTTATCAAAAAATTAATAGTTACGCTCGCGTCTTATCCGACGCAGCGTACCTAGTTTTCAATTCGCCACCCTTGAGGTCGCGGATGCTATAGAAGTCAATGGGAATCGGAAAACACTGAAATCTTATGTTCGATGCTGCGAGAGAGTGAAGCATATCACTTAATAAAACTCAATTTAAAACATTATTAAATATGTATACCCTTCAAAAATCAAACAATATTATTGCTCCACATTTGGTGCACTAGTAGATATAGGGATAAAAATGAAAAATACATTACTACTGATGGATTATGCTACAACTTTGTCTCTCATTACAAATCAAGGGGATTTCTACATATCTTTGCCCCAAACTTGTCGCACTAATAGATATAGAGATAAAAATGAAATAAATACACAACATAATATAGCTAACTTCCTTTTTATTTATTTTTTTTAAATCTATGTGCACCATGTTTAAGCCATGTAATAGAAGTCCCACTCTCCACTTCGCGCCATATTTGACGCAACACTTTTCGCACCAATTATGACGCAAACTCCTAAATAACCCACACACTAGTGAATTTTTCCACCACGTTTGATTGGAATATGCATAATCACATGATTTATGACATCAGCCAATCTGATTCAAATATATATTATAAACTATCACTAACGAATCAAATTTCTCAATACCAGGACCGTCTTTAACACAGGGCAAAAGGGGCAGCTGCCCAGGGTCCAGTTTCTGTTGAGGGGCCCAAGAGTAAAAAAAAAAAAAAAAAAAATATTTTTTTTTTTTTATGGTTCATACCAGACTGCTGATGTGACATGGGGAACACATACATTCAATCCTAATACTGTCACAGTCAAAAGTACTCTGTTTATATATATATTTTGTTTAAATGTGCCAGACCGTGCCGGTGTCATGTGACATGCCAAGCTTTTGCCATGTGCTGTTTTAGATGTGCACTGTGCAGCACTGAATGCAAAGCCTTAACTTGGTATCCAGCCATTCCCACTGCATCAGAAAAGGTCCTACTGGGGTTACCACTGTTACCAGGTCACTGCTCTGGTGGTGGGGATTGTTTCTGGGTAGGGCTGACTGTAGGCGCATGCAGCAGAAAGCTGGAGCGGCAAGGACGTGAGGATTTGAGCATCTGTGCAGCTGCATACACTGCTCTCTTCAGTCTTGTGTGACTCATCCCACACTGTATCCATGCAGCCTTGGACAGACAGCATCCTGTCTGCTGGTCCCTTTAGCCCTGCTCTTTCTGCTGTGGCCCTAAGATCAACTAACTGAAGTTTGTTAGGGGAACAGTGCTTTGTAGAAAGGTGTCAGTGGGAAGAATAAGTGAGTGCACACACGCCACTCCCCATGCAGCATTGTCTAGTGCAGGGTGAGAGGGAACTTGTTCCTAGCAAAGAAGTGACATGTGCTGCTGTGGCTGATGTATAGTGTCATGCTGATACTTCACAGATTAATGTAAGTTTTATTTTTATAGTTTTTGTTTTCTCTCTGTCTCAGATTTTACAGATTCCCATGGTAGTTCTGCTGTTCCAGTCAGTAAACTTATTTTTGTCTGCACCTCCATGCTTCCTCCTCAGTCTTTACCTTGCTTTGCTCCTGTTGGCTGCCCTAAATCTCTTCAACCAGCTAACCTCACACTAGAATCACATTCAAAAGAATATTAAATGAATCCACAGTGGAGGAATTTATATATTTATTTACTTATTAGTTCTGCTTAGGTCCAGTTTCACATATTGCAATGTATTTCAATTTTTTTAAATGATTAGCCCAGCAGTGGATGATCCACTGCTGGGCTAATAATTAAAAAAAAAATTGATTTAGTTGTTTTTTGGGATGTTGGGGTGGAGAGCGAAATTGCATGGGGTGGGGGAGGGGGGGCCAAGAAAATTTTTGCCCAGGGCCCAGTCAATATTAAAGATGGCCCTGCTCAATACTTCTGTCATTGATCATTCATCAGAACTTGTAAGTGCCATTTGTTACATTGTGTATTATACTTTGAAAGTATGTATAAGGGAAATTAGTATTGAAGATAAACATTGATGATGACATTAGGACACACAGTGTAATATTTTAGACAAGGATTTTAAAATTCGAATTTATGTTTGTTTCAATAAAATCTTAAGCTGATAGCTCAAAGGGATAGCCCACCTAACTTCAAACTGTCATGATTCAGATACAGCAGAAATTAAATTCAGTGGGGGAGGTTTGTGGAGGTGGCGCCTACGGCTATCTGCTTTCAATAATAATAACGGGGAACAAATTTATTTCTAAGCAATTATAGCCTAACTAATCTAATGTATAACCATAATAACTTATATAGCATTTATAAACAGAATTCATACCATTTCATATGATAAAAAATTGTGTATTTATTACAATATGTAACAAATAATACGTCTTATTATGAATACAGAACTGAATACAATATAATAGTAATGATACACCAGTGTACAACAATTTATTGTTTTGAAATACAATATTAATGTAAAAAAAGTATAATTTGACACATAAGGCTCTGAAAAAAATGTGTAAAAATAAATCTGCAAAAATAAAAACAAAAAGAAAAATAAATATAAAAAGAAAAATGCAGCAAAACATGAAATTAAATTCACCTCTTTACTGTCATGATATGTTCAGTGTATATCTTCCTTCTCTTGATTTTTTTTTCCAGTAAGAAATGTCATCTTATATGCCAGGCCATTTTATAACACCTGTGTAGGGGTGGTTTTAAAAATAGATTGCAATCAGGAGGGGTAAGACAAGTGCAGAGAGAAATCTGGCCCAGCTCTTAAAGGGACAGGAAACCCCAAAATATTATTTCAAGATTTGGATAGAACATACAATTTTAAACAACTTTCCAATTTACTTCTATTATCAAATTTGCTTCATTCTCTTGTTATCCTTTGCTGAAGGAACAGCATTGCACTACTGGCAGCTAGATGAACACATCTATTTAGCCAATCACAAGAGACAAATGTGTGCAGGCACCAATTAGCAGCTAACTCCCACTAGTGCAACTTAAATTTTCACTTTCCTATCCCTTTAAAATAGCCATAGATTTCAAATAAATACATATGATACTCTGATTACATGTTATATTCGAAATTATTACAATATATACATATAGTGGTATAAATAAACACAGAGATATGACAGACAACATTGTTTAGAACAAAAAAAGGAACTTCGGGACATGTAAATATGTTTGCAAAAGATTTCCGACATGACACACACACACACACACACACATATATATATATATATATATATATATATATATATATATATATATATATATATATATCTCATACCTCCCAACATTTCAAGGGACACACTCTTAATTGGACATTTAATAATAGATTCTTTAAAACTGCTCTCTGCTTTCCCCAATAATATTCTAGATTCTGGCCTTTAAAGTTAGCAAAAATGCATAGTAACACACTACATAGCATACACTTACACATGCAGATACACAAACACTACATACCATACACTTACACATGCAGATACACACACACACAATACATTGCATACACTTACACATGCAGACACACACTAAATGGCATACACTTATTCAGGCAGATACACACACACTACATAGATAGAATACACTTATACATACAGATACACACACACACTACATATCATACACTTACACATGCAGATACACACACACACTACATAGCATACACTTATACATGCACACACACACACTACATAGCATACACTTATACATGCACACGCACACACACACACGCACTACATAGCATACACTTATACATGCAGATACGCACACACACACTACATAGCATACACTTACACATACAGATACACACACACACACACACTACATAGCATACACTTATACATGCAAATACACACACACACACTACATAGCTTACACTTATACATGCAGATATACACACACACACACACTACATAGTATACACTTACACATGCAGATACACACACACTACATATCATACACTTATACATGCAGATACACACACACACACACTTTTACATACAGATACACACACTACACAGCTTACACTTATACATGCAGAGACACACACATACACACTAATAGATACAGATAGACACACACACTACATCATATATGGGTATCTGTAACTCATTGTATGGGGTCCTGGGGTTGGCAAGCACATTAGCTGGCAGTCTGAAGCTGCCACTGTTCGTTACCCTGGTGTTAGTACTGCTCATCGAATGAAACTGAAGGCATGCTAGTATTATCACCAGGGGTAGACGTCATCACTACCAGGGGTTAGAGGTCATCATTACCTGGAGGTCAGAGGGTATACAGCCTTCCTACTCATGCTTAACCCACACACCATTACTTTTCCACAAGGAATCTTACAGGTATATAACCCTGGGAGAGAAAAGCCAGTTGCTTCTGAGTATGTGCCCAATAGAATAAAAAAAAAAAAAAAAAATCAGGACTGTCCAGTGAAAATCAGGACAGTTGGGGGGTATGATATAGATATATATATATATATATATATATATATATATATGTGTGTGTATACACATACTAAAATATGTATGTCCAATCTTAAAAAGAATTCTAATAATTCACTCTCCACTTTGCACCAAATATGTCGCTAATTGCTATATTCGCAATTAGTCCTGCTCAGAAAAAGAATACATTTACACTATATACAATAATGTGCTAAAGAGAATTGTGCTTGTTCGTGGACAGTATTGAAATGGTATAAATAAAGTTGGGAAAAGCCAGAATAGCCGCAACATCGATGACTGTTAGTTAACACCAGTCCGATGCTCTTCGCACCGTAGTTGACGCACGTGTTTTTGGCTGCTTTTTTGATAAATAAGGAGATCGTATTCAGATCCGCAGCCGCGATGTTTGATGATGTTTGGCGAGCGTATTGACGCCCGCGAATGCAACATAGTTAACGCTTTGATAAATAGGCCTCTTAGAAGGAAATGTGTGGGGGGAGTTAGAGCTTTACAATTCAGAAACTAAAAAGAATGTGTTAATGCTGAGGCACTGCAGTATAAATTTGCAGGTAAAGTAATGAAAGTAAATATTATTATATTTTGTCACTATCCCAACTTGCTTTGTCTCCCTTTATGTTCTTTTAGTAAATAATTTGTTATTATTGTCACTTTTAGGTGTCTACATATGATTTGCAAGTTGAAGAAGGGGGCTTTAGCCAAATTACAATGGACCATATCCGCATCACTGATAGGGACACAAAACACGATCATATTGATGTTCTTTTACAAAGAGCACCATTGAGAGGAGAACTTCAGCTGCACGGATCTGCTATGAGTGAAGGGGACCGAATCAAATTTTCAGATATCAGCACATTAAAAGTTAGGTTAGGATTTAGCGCTGCTCATGATTTTTAATGTAATAATTAATTATTTTTAAAATGATCAGACATTGGGTTCATCACAATCTTTCCAGTGTTTTTGACCAATATTTTCACCATGATTTTGCAATGATCACAATCCCAAGTTGCTTTGGTAACTAAAAAAACCCTCAGCCGTGAACAGGTTTTTATGCCAGAATACAGGTTTCACTGTTTTTGATAATGATGACATTAACCAAAAACAGTTTATTATGAATACTGGGAATTTCACAACCTTGCAAGATTTCTAGTACTCTTATCAGATCACGACACAAAATACTTTGGGCTAGATTACAAGTGGAGCGCAAAATATTGCGCTCCCCTTAGTAATACCAGTGCACACAAATGTGCACTGGTATTACAATTTAGGTGCAATGCAAACTCGACCTCGCATTCGCATTCCACATAAGCATTGAGCTCACGAGAGAACGCTTCCATAGGCTCCAACGGGAGCCTTGTTCTCATGCCGTGTCTCAGAACCTTGTGCAGCGAAGGGGGTAAGTCACGCAGCAAATTTAAATATATATGAATATATACATATATATGTATAGAGAACACACAGTTCCACATAGACCACAATGTAAAGGCACTTTTCAGTGCTGTTTTTTTCTAACTCCCTGAACTGCCAACTAACCCCTAAATACTGTAAAGTGAAGTTTCTGAATCATGAAAAAAAAAAATTTGTGTTTCATGTCCCTTTAAGGACAATTTCATAGTGTTGGCATTAATGTGGAGAGGGTTTTTCTGCATCGAATGACATCCTTATTATATTTTTAAGAGCTCTTAACAGGGCTGCTGGTCCTTACAATCACTTTATTAGAAGATGTCATCCCAGCACCCCCCCCCCCTGGGTATACAGAAAACAACAAAACACCACTGGATGCTGGATGCTTTGGATAACCAAATAATGGAGGACGTTTATAAAGAAATACAAGCCCTGTTTGCAGCTTTAGAAAGAAAGATTCTCAACCAATTTGAAGACCTAACTAATTAATTCAGCCCAACGCAGACCATGGGGCTGAACTAATAACAACAATGGAGGAGTCGGATAAGGCGGATGAATGGTGTGCACGCGCTGTGACTAAACCATTCCGTTCAACTTCTCCAAGCGGAGCCACAACCCATGCACCTCCACAGATCCTGAATGCCTCCAGCCTCTTGCCTACATATGGGCCGGGGGATGCGGCCGGCCCCCGAGTGGAGAGAGGAGGTTATCTACAAGCTTTGGAGGGGAATTTCATTGGATACACTAGGGGCAAGCAGAAGCCGGATCCCCGCCTGGACGGCGATTCTCAAGATGCATCTATAGCCCATGGATCCCAGTCTGGCTCGCTCTTGTAAGCTGCTGGTGCAATGCTGAATACGGAGAGCGTATTGCTCTCCGCATTCAGCGAGGTCTTGCAGACCTGATCCGCACTGTCGGATCAGGTCCGCAAGACCTATGATAAATAGGCCTCTTAATCTCAATCATGGAAAAAAAATGATGGGTTTTATGTACCTTTAATGTGTTAGAGCATTTTATTATTGTACTGTTGCTTACATTTAACTATCTGTTTAACCTCTATAAAGTAATAAAACTCATAGTTAAAGTCAACTCCAGAGCAGCAATGTATTACTAAGACTTAGCTAAACACATTGGACAGAAGGCGTATATGTACAGCCACAAATCAGCAGCTCCCAGTAATGCATTGCTGCTCCTGATCTTACCTAGGGGTGCTCTTCAACAATGGATACCAAGAGATCAAAGTAAATTGGATATTGGAAGAGTCCAGCAGTTTGTAGATCACCTTCTTAAGAGCTGACTACAACAGTGCAACTCTTGGCAGGGCCCTCTACCCATTTGATCCCTATAATTGTTTTGTTGTACTCCCCCCATTTGTCTATAGCGCTGCGGAATCTGTTGGCGCTCTACAAATAACCGATAATAATAATAATGGAAGTAAATTGAAAAAAAAAAATCTTAAAATTGCTTGCTCTATCTGAACCGAGAAATTATTTAAATTTCATATCCCTTTAAATTTATAGCCCACAAATGTAAATGTCCACAGCACTAGTAATATTAAAAATGTCTTTTGTCAATAAAGAAATTTTTAATTATTAATGGTGCTGACAGTGGACATTTACATTTGTGGATTATTGTCAGGTGGAATAGGCAGTTTCCAAGGTCTACACGAGCACAGGATTTCTTTCCAGCAGCTGTTCCAAACACGTAAGAGTTTAAATTTATAGCAGTATATTTAACATCAATGCAGATAGTCACTGTGATTGAGACATTTTAAAGCCATAATTGCAGTGTTAGGTGGGTCACAAAGAAAACTGCTCTTCTTAAAGGGACAGTCTACTCCAGAATTGTTATTGTTTAAAAATATAGATAATCCCTTTATTACCCATTCCCCAGTTTTGCATAACAAACAGTTATAATAATATACTTTTTACCTCTGTGATAACCTTGTATCTAAGCCTCTGCAGACTGCCCCTTATCTCAGTGTTATTCACAAACTTGCATTTTTGCCAATTAGTGCTGGTTCATACATAACTCCATGGGAGTGAGCACAATATTATCTAAAAGGCATAGATAAACTAGCACTGTCTGGCTGTGGAAAAACTAATAAAATGCACTGAGATAAGAGGCGGCCTGCAAGGGCTTAGAAACAGGCAGAGATTTAGCGGTTATAAAGTATATTAATATAACAATGTTGGTTGTGCAATGCTGGGAAAAGGGTAGTAAAGGTGTTATCTATATTTTTAAACAATAAAAAATAGTACACTGTCCCTTTAAGACTCAAGGACTCAAGTGTAACTTAATAGCCTTATAAAAAAAATACATTCCTAAAAACATTGCAGCACTGTTCTTCTATAAATCCAAAACAATCTGCCCCAATTTTTTACTAGGACCCTAGAATAATGCCAACTACTGCCTTATATGGAGTTTTTCCCCGTACCTGGTTTATAAAAAGCAGTAAAATATTTAAAGGGACAGTTTACTCCAAAAATTGTATTGTTTAAAATGTTAAATAACCAAGACTGTTATATTAATACACTTTTTACCTCTGTTATTACCTTGTTTCTAAGTCTCTGCAGACTGCCCCCTTATCTAGGTTCTTTTGACAGACATGTAGTTTAGCCAATCAGAGCTGACTCTTAAATAACTCCACAGGGGTGAGCACAATGTTGTCTATATGATACACATGAACTAGCAATGCCTAACTTTCAAAAACTGTCAAAATGCACTGAGATACAAGGCAGTTCAACTGCTTAGAAATTAGCATATGAACCTACCTAGTTTTAGCTTTCCACAAATAATACCAAGCGAGCAAAGCAAATTTGATGATAAAAGTAAATTGGAAAGTTATTTAAAATTGCATGCCCTATCTGAATCATGAAAGTTTAATTTTGACTAGACTGTCCCTTTAACTTACTGCTTCTAAATTAATTTATTCTCCCTCTACCCCCCTGGGCCTTTTTCATAAACCATTTGTTATCACTGCAAGTATTAATTTCATATCCACTTTTCCTGATCCATACCCGATTGTTATAATGAATAAAGGGTACTGGAAAATTGGAAAATCTGAATAAATCAAGGAAGATATACACTCCCCGGCCACTTTATTAGGTACACCTGTTCAATTGTTTGGTAACACAAATTGCTAATCAGCCAATCACATGGCAGTAACTCAATGCATTTAGGCATCTAGACGTGGTGAACACGACTTGCTAAAGTTCAAACTGAGCATCAGAATGGGAATGAAAGGGGATTTAAGTTACTTTGAATGTGGCATCGTTGTTGGTGCCATACGGGCTGGTCTGAGTATTTAAAAAACTGCTGATTTACTGGGATTTTTATACACAACCATCTCTGGGGGTTTACAGAAAATTGCTTGAAAAAGAGAAAATATCCAGTGAGCGGCAGTTGTGTGGACGAAAATGCTTTGTTGATATCAGGTCAGAAAAGAATAGGCAGACTGGTTTGAAATGATAGAAAGGCAACAGTAACTCAAATAACCACTTGTTACAACCAAGGTATGCAGAATACCATCTCTGAATGCACAATACATTGAACCTTGAAGTAGATTGGCTACAGCAGTAGAAGTCCACACTGGGTGCCACTCCTGTCAGCTAAGAACAGGAAACTGTGGCTACAATTTGCACAGGCTCACCAAAATTGGACAATAGACAATTAGAAAAACGTTGCCTGGTCTGATGAGTCTCGATTTCAGCTGCGACATTCAGATGGTAGGGTCAGAATTTGGCATAAACAACGTGAAAGCATAGATCCATCCTGGCTTGTATCATTGGTTCAGGCTGCTGGTGGTGGTGTAATGTTGCGAGGGATATTTCTTGGCACCAATTGAGCATTGTTTAAACACCACGGCCTACCTGAGTATTGTTGCTGACCATGTCCATCCCTTTATGACTACAGTGTACCCATCTTCTGATGGCTATTTCTAGCAGGATAATGCACCATGTCACAAAGCTCAAATCATCTCAAACTGGTTTCTTGAACATGACAATGAGTTCACTGTACTCCAATGGCTTCCACAGTCACCAAATCTCAATCCAATAGAGCACCTTTGGGATGTGGTGGAACAGGAGATTTGCATCATGGATGTGCAGCCGACAAATCTGCAGCAACTGCGTGATGCTATCATATCAATATAGACCAAAATGTCTGAGGAATGTTTCCAACACCTTGTTGAATCTATGCCATGAAGAATTAAAGCAGTTCTGAAGGAAAAAGGGGGTCCAAGCCGGTACTATCAAGGTGTACCTAATAAAGTGTCTGATGAGTGTAGATCATTGTGTTTCTATTTAGATCACAATGCATTCAGAACTTTACACCATTATTATCTGAATGTATGTATACAAATGAAAATGTATTGTTACTGATGTAGTTCCTGCAAATGCAATATGTAGGAAAACTAACTGATCTCTCTCATTGCTGAAGGTACCAGCATGATGGCTCAGAGACGAGGCAAGACGATATCCTGTTCACAGCTACAGATGGTGTTAATTCAGCTGAGTTTATTCTAAGAATCCAGGTCAGTGACACTATTTTAAAGGGAACACTAATTAAGAGATAATATAGAAAGCATAGAATTGCCTTTTTATATGCTTTAACAATTAGTTAGCTTTATGAAAGCAAAAGCCATGATCTTTAACCATGCTGAAGGTGTGCCTTTTTCTTGTAATACATTGCATTTCATTATTTGTTGATTTAAAATTATTTACAGGTTTAATCATTGTACTTTAGACTGCACTGGGTTCCCAATATATCAACAAGTTAAACTGGGTAGTCATCATTAGTTCTATTATCACCACATTCCCTCTAAGAATGATCCAAATAATAACTATAAATGTCTTGCTTATGAGGCCACTGAAGTGTAGGATTCTTAGAAAGTTAATTGAGATTGACAAAGATGCTGTAACTCTAAAACTTATTTCAGTGCTGAAGTGCTCATCTTTTCCCCTTCCTTGCAGTGGGAAATTTTAGTAGGGGAGTGTCATTGTCAAAATGAAGAATATAAAAAAGCTTAGAAAGTGAAAGCATTGCATGAATAATTCTGAACTTGCATATATAATTCAATCATGCTATGTCTTTAAAAAACAGATCAAGCTCAGATAATTGTTGAGACAACCCTGATTGGTCAGTCATATGACAAACAACTGAGAAAACCAATCATACTTCAGCCTTGGTTCTTGCATTACTGTGGAAAATTCTCAGTTGTAAGATGCTGAAAGACAACATATATATATAATATGTTTTGAGTAGAGCTATAAATTAGATTTAGTTTTGCTTGTACCATTGCTTTAGTTAGTGTAAAGCAATTTCAGTCAATAAGATGGCATCATAGTACAAAGAGACTTGTGGTTGGTCAAGACCTTTATTCCTCGTTTTACTGTTATTGGTTAGCTAGAGATCTGTAAAAAAGGAACTGAATAGAATTATTTATTATTGTCTAAAAATGAAAAAATATAAAAAAGAAGGCATTTATTTTAATTTTAATTTACATGTTTCCACTAAGTAGATTTTCACATCACTTATATAGTAGGTGTAGTTTTTGTTATACATTTTATCATAAATATTGGCTGATGTATTAGCTGTATAATTTGCAGTATGCTACATTAAAAGTGATCTTTAAAGAGAATTCCACAGACATTCACAGTGCCTCTAGAGTATTTACCAGCCTCCAAACTGCTGTTGACTATCAAGCTAGAAGCTATATGAATCTCTTACAGTAAATACAATACCACACATGAACAAGGGCATTGTGTATTCTGAAGCTCCCTCCCTAATCTCTGATAAATCTGGGTGATGATATCTGATATAGAATTCTGAGGCTTTATCATCAGAACAGAGTGGGGACCTGGAATACCTCTGGCTGATCACACTGTTCATTAAAAAAACATAACAGCAAAATTCTGATAACTTTCTCCTATGCTAATATAGAATATAAATTCTGCAGAAATTGTTGGGACAGTGTAAACCAGAAAATGACCTAACAAGTGATTTTTTATTTTGTTCTTGTATCTTTTGTTGCAAAGCAGGCATGTATGCTTAGGAGCAAGCCAATTTCTGAAGCATTATTTGGCATCAG
The DNA here is from genome assembly GCF_027579735.1 of Bombina bombina. Classification (NCBI taxonomy): domain Eukaryota; kingdom Metazoa; phylum Chordata; class Amphibia; order Anura; family Bombinatoridae; genus Bombina; species Bombina bombina. The sequence continues at coordinate 639,143,894 of NC_069500.1, read as the reverse complement.
TTTTGCAAGAATGTTATCCATTTGCAAGAACACTATATGGCAGCACTATTTCCTGCCATGTAGTGCTCCAGATGTCTACCTATGTATTCTCTTCCACACAGAATATTATGGGAACAAAGAAAATTTGATTATAGAAGTACACTGGGAAGTTTTTAAAAATTGTTTGCTCTGTTTGAATCACAAAAGAAACTTTTTGGGTTTCATATCCCTTTAAGCTGGAGTAAATCAGATAAATAACAGTACAGTGTTTTAGCTCATAAATAGACCAAAGATACTGGGGCCTATTTATCAAACCGTCAACCGCAAATATGCTAGAATTTTGTGATTTAACATACGATCCGCCGGTCTCAGTCCGACACAGATAGATGGTTACGTCTCTACAGATGTTCTGAATGCAAATTCGCCACTATCTGACTACTTTTGCTAGTTAACAAATTCCTAGCAGGTACGCTTGCCACTTTTCCGGCCCAGCGTACCTGCTTTTCAATCCGCCGCCCTGGAGGCGACAGATGCCATACGAATCAATGGGAGTTTTAAGGCAGCGAAAGCTCATGTTTGCTGCTGCCCGATATCCCATTGATTCCTATGGGAGAATAAAGTAACATTTACACCTAACACCCTAACATGTACCTCGAGTCTAAACACCCCTAATCTGCCGCCCCCTACACCTCCGCAACCTACAAAAAGTTATAAACCCCTATTCTGCCGCTCCCGGAGCCCACCACAACTAAATAAATGTATTAACCCCTAAACCCCTGGCCTCCTACATCACTACCACTTACTAAACCTATTAACCCCTAAACCGCCAGCCCCCCACATCTCCATAAACTAAATTAACCTATTAACCCCTAAACCTAACAACCCGCTAACTTTATATTAAATATTAACTCATCTATCTTATAATAAATTTAAACTTACCTTTAGAATTAAATTAAACTATATTAAACTACTAATTAACCTATTCTATTATAATAAAATTAAATTAAACTATATTAAATTAATAATTAATCCAACCTAACTTTTAAACTAAAATTACATTAAACTATATTAAAATAAAAATTAATCTAACCTAACTTTTAAACTAAAATTACATAAAACTACAAATTAAAATAACTATATTATATATTTAAACACCTAACCCTACTCAAATAATTTAAATCTACACTAAAAAAGTACTGTTACCAAAAACTAACAACTAAGTTACAAAAAATAACAAACACTAAGTTGCACAAAAAAATAAACACTAAGTTACAAAAAATAAAAAAGAAATGATCAAAGCTTTAAACTAATTACACCTAATCTGAGGGCCCTATGAAAATAAAAAAGCCCCCCCAAAATAAAAAAAACCCTAGCCTACGATAAACTACAAATAGCCCTTAAAAGGGCCTTTTGCGGGGCATTGCCCCAAAGTAATCAGCTCTTTTACCTGTAAAAAAAAAAAAATACAAATACCCCCCAACAGTAAAACCCACCACCCACACAACCAACCCAACAAATAAAAAGCTAACTAAAAAAACCTAAACTCTCCATTGCCCTGAAAAGGGCATTAGGATAGGCATTGCCCTAAAAAGGGCATTTAGCTCTATTGCAGCCCAAGTCCTATTCTAAAACCCACCCAATAGACCATTAAAAAATCCTAACACTAACCCCAGAAGATTTACTTACAATTTTGAAGATCCGACATCCGATCCTCCAAGAAGCCGGGAGAAGTCCTCAATGAAGCGGCGAAATTCTTCATCCAAACCTGCAGTAGACTTCATCCAGACAGCATCTTCTATCGTCATCCATTCGGCGTGGAGCGGCTCCATCTTCAAGACATCCGACGCGGAGCATCCTCTTCTGACGACGACTACCGATGAATGAAGGTTCCTTTAAATGACGTAATCCAAGATGGCGTCCCTTAGATTACGTTTGGCTGCTAAAATTCTATCAGCCAATCAGAATTAACGTTGAAAAAATCTTATTGGCTGATCCAATCAGCCAATAGAATGCGAGCTCAATCCTATTGGCTGATTGGATAAGCCAATAGGATGCAAGCGTCCCTTAGATCCAATCAGTCAATAGAATGTGAGCTCAATCCTATTAGCTGATTGGATCTGCCAATAGGATGAAAGCTCAATCCTATTGGCTGATTGCAACAGCACAATAGGATTTTTTTCAACCTTAATTCCGATTGGCTGATTCTATCAGCCAATCAGAATCTAAGGGACTCCATCTTGGATGACGTCATTTAAAGGAACCTTCATTTGTCGGTAGTCGTTGTCAGAAGAGGATTCTCCGCATCGGATGTCTTGAAGATGGAGCTGCTCCGCGCTGGATGGATGAAGATAGAAGATGCCGTCTGGATGAAGACTTCTGTGGGCTTGGATGAAGACTTCGGCCACTTAGTTGAGGACTTCTCCCGGCTTCTTGGAGGAGGGATGTTGGATCTTCAAAACTGTAAGTAAATCTTCTGGGGTTAGTTTTAGGATGTTTTAAGGGTTTATTGGGTGGGTTTTAGTTTTAGATTAGGACTTGGGCTGCAATAGAGCTAAATGCCCTTTTAAGGGCAATGCCCATCCAAATGCCCTTTTCAGGGCAATGGGGAGCTTAGGTATTTTTAGTTAGCTCTTTATTTGGGGGGTTGGTTGTGTGGGTGATGGGTTTTACTGTTGGGGGGGTATTTGTATCTTTTTTTACAGGTAAAAGAGCTGATTACTTTGGGGCAATGCCTCGCAAAGGGCCCTTTTAAGGGCTATTTGTAGTTTATTGTAGGTTAGTTTTTTTTTATTTCCATAGGGCCCTTAGATTAGGTGTAATTAGTTTAAAGCTTTGATAATTTATTTTTTATTTTTTGTAACTTAGTGTTTATTTTTTTGTGTAACATAGTGTTTGTTATTTTTTGTAACTTAGTTGTTAGTTTTTGGTAACTTAGTAATTTTTTTAGTGTAGATTTAAATTATTTGAGTAAGGTTAGGTGTTTAAATATATAATATAGTTATTTTAATTTGTAGTTTTATGTAATTTTAGTATAAAAGTTAGGTTAGATTAATTTTTATTTTAATATAGTTTAATGTAATTTTAGTTTAAAAGTTAGTTTGGATTAATTATTAATTTAATATAGTTTAATGTAATTTTATTATAATAGTTAGAATAGGTTAATTAGTAGTTTATTATAGTTTAATTTAATTCTAAAGGTAAGTTTAAAGCGGGAGCGGCAGGGTTAATAACTTTATTAGAGTGGTGGCAGTGTAGGGGGCAGCAGATTAGGGGTTAATAACATAATGTAGGTGTCGGCGGTATAGGGAGTGGCAGATTAGGGGTTAATAACATAATGTAGGTGTCGGCGGTATAGGGGGTGGCAGATTAGGGGTTAATAACATAATGTAGGTGGTGGAGGCAGTATAGAGGGTGGCAGATTAGGGGTTAATAACATAATGTAGGTGGCGGCGGTATAGGGGGTGGCAGATTAGGGGGTATTAACATAATATAGGTGGCGTTGGGCGCCGGGAGCGGAGGAATAGGGGTTAATAACTTTATTAGAGTGGCGGCGTAGTCGGGGAGCGACGGGATAGGGGTTAATCAGTTTAGTATAGTGTGGGTGCTTAGTGACAGTATACAAATAAAGCTGGGAAAAAAGCCGAAGAGCAGCGAGATCGATGACTGTTAGTTAACAACAGTCCGCTGCTCATCGCCCTGTACTTGGTGCACAGCTTTTTGACAGCTTTTTTGTTAAATATGGAGAAAGTATTCAGGTCTGCGTCGAAGTTAGGCGATGTCAGGCGAGCGTATTGGTGCCGTCGAATGCAAGTAAGTTGACGGCTTGATAAGTAGGCCTCCTTGTGTTGAAAGTAAGGAAAAGCAGAGCTTACATTTTTGGTAGCTGCTGGAACAAATGCCTATGAGTAAAATCTTCCATAAAACTTTGCTAGCATCTTGTTAACATATTAATGTTTCCTGTTTACTTAAAATAGAAAACCTGAAAGCTCAGTTAGGGCACAAAAAACATTAGTTGTTTATTAGTAACAATACAATTGGCTTGTACATGAAGGAGCTGACTTCATCTAAAGGCCAGAACATTCGTATGACTTTTATATTACAAGCTACACAGCTAATAACCTCTGAAGCTTGTGATTAATTCCATGTGGTGATTGTAGCACTTCTGGGTATAAATCTATTCTTTTTGCAAATACATTGCATGTAATGCTTGTTTAGAGGCATAAACCTAGGCTCTCTTAAACCGTACACTGAAATATAACCATATTTTATCAGTTGCATTGGTAACAGTCTTGCTACAGTGCTGAATAAAATAATAATAATAATAATAATAATAATAATAATAATAATAATAATAATACAAGAAGTTGACATTTTGTAACTATTTTAGCAAACATATTTTAAAAACAATGTTGATGTATATATATATATATATATTTATTTATACACACACTGCACATGATTTAGAAAGTATCATGTTTGGTTGTGTTTCATATTTCGTCTAATTGCTTTCTTTTAGCCACAAATTGTAACTATTAATTGCTAAATAAATTTCATATTAACACAAAAGTATAAGCAAGTCACTAAAATATTAACAAGTAAAGTAAACATCTTGAGATTTTAATATAAACTGTTTAGTAAAACATTTTTGCAATATACTTTTAATATTTATTTTGGTCTCTTCTCATGTAATTTATATCTGAAAATCACAGCTTTTCTAAATCTCAGAGATGGAAATCCACACTAAGAAATTTCTCAAGGCTAAGTCTGCTATAGATAACAACTGCAAGAGCCTGTGCCTTTTATACTAAAACTAGTCCTAAAGCCCGTTTAAACGGGCCATTTTTTGCAGTACAGCGGTCCCACCCCTTGCTCTCTCTCTCTATCCCCCCTCTCTTTTGCTCTCTCTTTCTCCCCTCTCTTTTGCTCTCTCTTTCTCCCCTCTCTTTTGCTCTCTCTCTCCCCCTCTCTTTTACTCTCTTTCTCCCCCCTCTCTTTTACTCTCTTTCTCCCCCCTCTCTTTTACTCTCTTTCTCCCCCCTCTCTTTTGCTGTCTCTCTCCCTCTCTTTTGCTGTTTCTCTCCCTCTCGTTTGCTCTCTCTCCCCCTCTCTTTTGCTGCCTCTCTCTATTCTGCGCTCTCTCCCCCTCTCTTCTGCGCTCTATCTCCCCCTCTCTTTTGCGCTCTCTCTCCCCCTCTATTTTGCGCTCTCTCTCCCCCTCTATTTTGCTGTCTCTCTCCCCTCCCCCCTCTCTTTTGCTGTCTCTCTCCCCCCTCTCTTTTGCTGTCTCTCTCCCCCCTCTCTTTTGCTGTCTCTCTCCCCTCTCTTTTGCTGTCTCTCTCCCCCCTCTCTTTTGCTGTCTCTCTCCCCCCTCTCTTTTGCTGTCTCTCTCCCCTCTCTTTTGCTGTCTCTCTCCCCCTCTCTCTTTTGCTGTCTCTCTCCCCTCTCTCTATCCCCCCTCTTATTCTCTCTCTATCTCTATCTTTAGTGTTCTCTGTCTCTAGACTCTTAGCAGCCGCCATGGCATCTGGCCCCGCCTGAGTCACGCCCGACCCCACCCATGTCACCCCTGGTAACATCCATGTCGCACCCGCCCAGCCACGCCCACATCACACCGCCAGCCATGCCTACTCCACCATGCCAGATTAGTTGGAAGGCCAGGTGTGTTTGTCCTCGCGCGCAGTCTCTACTGCGCATGACAGCTTCGGACAAACACTTTGCCTTTTATTATATAGGATAAGGACCATGGCTCGCTGTCAGTCTGGATTGTTTACTGTATCTTTAAAGGGTCAGTCAACACCAGAATTTTTTTTGTTTAAAAGGAAAGATAATCCCTTTATTACCCATTCACCAGTTTTGCATAACCAACACAGTTATATAAATACACTTTTTACCTCTGTGATTACCTTGTATCTAAGCCTCTACAACCTGCCCCCTTATCTCAGTTCTTTTAACAGACTTGCATTTTAGCCAATCAGTGCTCACTCCAGGGTAACTTCACGTGCATGAGCTCAATGTTATCTATATGAAACACATGAACTAATGCCCTCTAGTGGTCAAAATGCATTCAGATTAGAGGCAGTCTTCAAGGTCTAAGAAATTAGCATATGAACCTCCTAGGTTTAGCTTTCAACTAAGAATACCAAAAGAACAAAGCAAAATTGGAGATAAAAGTAAATTGGAAAGTTGTTTAAAATTACATTCCCTAGGGGGAGTGGTTTCCGGAGGAGGAGCTAACTGCACACACCTGTGTGTGATTACCTTCCAGTCCTGCAGCTGCTGGTGGAGTTTCTCGTGCCAAACCCAGGGACCTGGGTAGCTTCTTGGATAGCCTGTATCAACGCTCCTGGAACCAGACAGTGGACAGACATCCCACTGTGCTGACATTATTAGTCAGCTTGCAAAAAGCCTATACCTTGGGCTTCCTCTTTTTATATATATTAGAACTTGTGATATAACTTCAAAGAGGAACAGAGTGCCTCCCTCCCCCACCGGTGCTGCGTGGGAGGTTGAGGCTATCTTTATACACTCTCTCTGCTATACTGATAAACTGCCTTGAACCTGGCCCTAATTACCTGCAGGATAACAGCAGATTCTCTCCATACCCTTTCCTCCCCCACCGGTGCTGCGTGGGAGGATAAGGCTATTTACATATATCAACACTGCTGCACTAACAAAGGACCTGATGTTTTTTTCCTGACTCCTGCCCTGAGTACCCACAGCAGCGCGGCGGACCCCCCACATACCTTCCTCTCCCCCACCGAAGTTGAGAGGGAGACAGAAATCATCCGTGAGACTGAGCTGAAGTGTGGTGGCGGAGCCGCATCTTCAAGCAGGGAGCGATAAGTACTCGAAGCGGCTCTGCTCGGTGCCGGACTGAAAGCTTGCTGGAGAATCCCCCCTCCCCCACCGGTGCTGCGTGGGAGGTCGGGGCTGTGTGTAGCTAGCCTGGCAGTTGCCGCTGAGATCTCCCTGTGCAGCGCCTCTGCATATCTCTGCTCTGGTTCCTCGAGACGCTGTGGGTAAGCGCTAAATTAGGAGGTGCTCAATCTGGGAGCATGTTTTTCTCTCTTCACCTTTTTTTTGGGGATACCAACCAGAGCTGCATGTCCTGGGGAACACTGTATGGATCCTGGTAAAAATGCTATGGAAGATGGCTGTATAATTAACCCCTCTAATAGGTATCAGCAATTTTGGCATTTTCTCATATTGAAGGCTCTTTCTGCCCACCTACCTGGCTATTAGTTGAACGCTGATGCATAGAATGACCCAGGTAAGGTGACGAGCTGCATACATACAAGAACTGGCTGAACTTTATTAACTATATAAAGGAACTTTTTTTTTTTTTTTTTTTTTTTTTCATTGGCTCCTTATATGATTCTTTTTTCTGCATATGATTTGTTTGGCACATTTAATTTTATTTAACTATATTACTTGTCGCTACAATTTTTGTCATATCAATGTATTGAGCAAATCTAGGCAAAAATGTTAATGCTTAAGAATGTGTAAAATGTGCATAGTATGTAAAAAGACATTGTACTTTCTCCTCTAAAAAGTGAAACATTCTCAGGGGAGAGAGAAGGGAGAGGAGAAGGGGAGGAAAAAACTCAAAGGTTATTGAGTGTGAATAAGGAATTAATAATTCAATACCAGAGAAATTTACTATAACCTTTTTCAGGATATATTACCCATTATTACTGCTTGGAGGGAAGGGCTATATAGAGATAAAAGATCCTCAGTTATATTATCTAATAACTCTTTCCTAAGAATAAATCTCCTACGTTCCCTGAAAATAAAATACTATCCCTTACTATTGGACAGGGAGAAAGTTTATATAGAAATATAAAGATCATTAGTTAAAACTACCTTATAAATTTTCTTTAAAGAAGAGATATTTTAACTTCTCTGAAAATAAAATACAAATGAAACTGACTGAACCAGGATATAACTAGGTCACTGTGAATATGTTTGCTTACCTATAAAATATACTGTATATAATTGCTGGAATAATATTTTCTTGGATATAAATCTAATTAAGAAATTGCTGTTGCTGCTTTCAGAGATACCATTTCCTTTATTGTGTCTTTTGAAGATTAGCAACAGTAAGACAATTAACAAATTGGCATAAAATTGCCTAACATTAATAACGTCCCTGATCTCTGCATCCCTGGCTGGATCTAAATAACACGATTTAATTCACAGTTTATTATTTTTCCTTTCTTTCCTTTTTTTTTTTTTTTTTTTTTTTTTTCTCTCTCCCCTTTTCTTTTCCCTCACTTGGTCACAATAGTGCACATCCCTATCCTCACTTGTCTATTTGAGAACGCTTCACCTTCTCAAACTTAACTCTAAAATTAAGTTCACTCCCTGTATTGATCTTCACTTAGATAAATTGCCTCACTTCAATTTTTTTTAATTCTCTTTTCTTTTCTGGCACATGGATAAATTCCTTCACACCTCACCCCGGAATATTTCTCCAGCCATGGCAGCAAGACAGAGAGACAGAAAATTGAAGGGTAATCAGGAGCCTCCCACAGAAGCGCAACCAACTATGTTAAATGTACCAGTTGTACAAGAAGTAACCAATATTCACAGCTTAGTCGCTAGTATATCTGATGCGCTCTCTCCTAAATTTGAGGCTCTTAGAGCTGAAATCAAACAAGATTTTCTTTCTCTGACACAAGAGGTTCGTCAATTCTCCAATAGGCTGCAGGAAGCCGAACAAAGAGTTTCGGACCTGGAAGATCTAACAATAACGCATAGTTCTAATCTAGAAGGTATAAATAATAACGTACAGAAAATTCAAAACAGATTAGAAGATCTAGAAAATCGTTCTAGAAGAAATAATATAAGAATTATAGGCCTTCCGGAAGAACAACAATATGACAATCTTGTTAATTTTATATCAGAAACCTTGCCTACAATTTTAAAGATGCCATCTACCCTATATCCCATCCCAGTGGAGAGAGCGCACAGACTTGGTCTACCTCGCTCAGGCAATAAAGATAGAACTAGGCCTAGGCCTGTTATCGCTAGAATATTAAATTTTCAAGACAAACTTACCTTATTCCAGCATTATCGCAAACAACAGCCTGTTAAGGCTGGAGACGCTACAATCCTTATGTTTCAAGATTTCTCCGCTGACACTGCAGCAAGGAGAAGGGAGCTTGCTCCTATTTGTTCCAAATTGATACAAAAAGGGTACCAGGCAACCATAATGTACCCCTACAAATTAAAGGTTAAAGTTGGGGAAGTCGCACACTTCTTTGAAGAAGCTCAACTGGCTGAGAGCTTCTATAACACACTGGGTTCCTAAGCTTAATAACAGCAATATTGAATATCTGATTATTAGACTGAGTGTAAGCTATAGGTTTTTGCTTATGGGAAAGACCGTGTCTCTTCTAGACGTGAGTCCTAGGACCCAACCCCCACCTGTGCGGAGAAAATTTAGGTGTCTAATTTTAAATTATTATTATTATTTTATTTTATTATTATTATTTTTTTTTTTTTTTTTTTTTTTTTTTTTTTTTTTTTATTTATTTTTTTTTTTTTTTTTTTTTTTTATTTTTTCTCTTTCTCTCTTCTCTTTCTCCCTTCTTAATGTATAAATGAATATGCTGAATAAAAATTGTAAAATAGTATCTTGGAATGTAGGTGGTATATCTACCCCTATAAAGAGAAAAGCAATCCTTAATCACCTGCGAAAGATCCAGACTGACATAGGTTTTATTCAAGAAACCCATTTATCAGCTGAAGAATCTTTAAAACTTAAATCAACATGGGCAAAAGAAATCTATTTTGCACCTAGTGTTAAGAGGAAAAGGGGGGTAGCAATTCTAATAGGAAAGAAAATTGATACCGAAGTCACACATTTTGAGGCTGACATCGGGGGGAGATATGTACTACTGAAAATAAAGATTGCCCAGAAGATGTATACATTATGTAATACATACGGCCCTAATGTATTTGATCCAAAATTTTGGAACACTTTGCAGACCAAATTATTATCCTTCACGGAAGGCTCTTTAATTATGGGAGGAGATTACAATATGGCACCACAATGCCCGATCGATAGGCTAAGACATAATGTCAAACAGTTAAAACAAAAAAAAGATAATCTAGAGGGTAAGATGTTTAAAAAAATAATGCAGAACTTAGCACTGCGGGATATCTGGAGACAGCAAAATCCTTCTACTCAAAATTTTACCTGTCTTTCCAAGGCGCATAAGACGCTCTCCAGAATCGACATTTTTCTAATTGATGAACGTATGGTGATGAGAGGGGTAAAAACAGATATAGGACCAATATTTCTTTCAGATCATGCACCGATTGTACTTGAGTTTCAGCTTTCACATTTGTATTCTGCTGCAACACGTTTCTTTTTTCCCTACTATCTGACGACTGAGGTAAAATTCAAGAACTGGCTTATAAATAGATATAAGGAATTTGTACATTTTAATAAAGACTATTTAAACCGCCCTGAAGTATTTTGGGACACTGCAAAAGCAGTAATGAGAGGCGAAATAATTTCATATAGCTCAGCCCTGCATAAGAAAATTCGATCTAGAGAAAGAGAATCATGCCAATGTTTAACTAACACTTATAATCATTATCTGCTTGACAAAACCCCCTTAAATTGGGCAAAATACGTTAAAGCAAAAAATGAAAGGGATACTTTTGTTTTACTGCAAGAAACTCAAAAGGAATTAAAAATGCAGGCTAAGCTATATAAATATGGTAATAAATCAGGTAAGATGCTGGCCAAATTAATAAAAAATGAGAAAAAACAACCAATCATAGACAAATTGTATAATAAAGGTCTTCAGCTTTCTAAAGCCGAAGACATACTAGCTGCATTTAATGAATATTACCAGGAATTATATTCATTTAAAACAAGTGATACGCATACATCTGATGACTTTTGGAGAGATATCACGTATCCTACTGTCACATCAGAAATGGCTGATAGCCTCAATGTCCCTATTTCCATAGAAGAAATAGAGAAAGTAATATCCAAGCTTGCCTCAAATAAAGCAGCAGGTCCAGATGGCTTGCCTAGTGAATTCTATAAGATCCTGATTGGTGAAGCCACCCCACATCTTTGCACGCTCTTTAACAGCTTCTTTATTAGTGGTAAAATGATCCCCTCTTCATTTACCAATTCTTACACAACTTTGATATTAAAAGGCAGAAAAAACCCTGAATACAAGGAATCCTACAGACCAATTGCACTGTTAAATTCAGATTACAAAATTCTTACTGCAATTCTAGCATCTAGACTTCAAAGACCCCTCTCAGAAATTATACATACTGATCAAGCAGGTTTTCTAAATAACCGCAACTCAGCCTCAAAAATTAGGGAAGCCCTATTGGTGACAGAATATTTTGAGGTACTATCTAATTTAACTAGCGGGGGGGAGGACATACCTGACCTTGCTATTATTTCCTTAGATGCTGAAAAAGCCTTTGATTCAATATTTTACGAACATATCAAAACATCGTTAAGACAATTTGGCATCAGAGGTAATTTTCTTGAATTTATCGAAAATCTATATAAACACCCATCTACAAGATTGATAGTGAATAACAACATTTCCCCCTCTATCTTGTTAGGTAGAGGAACAAGGCAGGGCTGTCCTCTTTCCCCGCTCTTATTTAATATTTCCATTGAACCTCTAGCAATTAAAATACGCCATCATTTGGATGGTATAAAAATTCGTAACTGCGAAATAAAAATCGGTCTGTATGCTGATGATCTGCTGCTTTATTTGGCTAACACCAAACTGAACTTACCAAAACTTTTTCAGATCTTGGAACAATTTGGTACATTCTCTGGATACAAAGTAAATATGACAAAATCAGAGATAGTGTGGCTCAGGAAAAATAAAACTTCAATATTAGAAACTCCTTTTCGCCAAGTAAAAGATTCTTTTAAATATCTAGGGATTCATATTCCGACAAGGTCCGTAGATCTCTATACATTGAATATACCCCCAGTAGTAAAAATGATCAAAGAAAAGCTTTTGTTATGGCAAAATCTCCCAATATCACTTTCTGGAAGGATTGCCCTTTTTAAAATGGCTCTTCTTCCAAAACTTTTATATATACTTCAAAATACACCAATAATTCTATTAGGTAAGGATATACGTTCAATCAATACTTCACTTATACAGTTCTTATGGCAGAATAAGAGGTCAAAGATATCTCTTATGAAACTTTCAATACCAAGAAAGGATGGTGGTCTTGCCTTACCAGACATAAGGCTATATAACCTCTCCTTTCTGGCTCGTGTCGTAACAGACTGGATCTCATCTAATAACTATGTCTTGAATAATTATCTCGAGACCAGTGTCTGCTACCCATATTCTCTATCTGCATTAATACACTTAGTACCTAAAGAAATCCCCTCAGAAATTAAACGATTTAAAACAATTCTTAACCCACTTAAAGCTTGGCACAAGATAGTAACCTTTCTTTCAATTAATAATAGTGCTACCTGTCTTTTGCCTATAATAGGTAACCCTATTTTTCAATCAGGATTGCATTCCGAAGTCTTTAGGAAATGGCATAATCGGGGGTTAACCAAGGTATACCAAATAATTGATAAAGAGAGAAAATATATCAAAACATTCCAGGAATTAAAAAGAGATTTTGATTTGCCCAATAAAGACTTCTTTGCGTATTTGCAATTAAGGCATTTTGCACAGGACCTAGTTAAGAAAGCTGGTTGGGAATGGGGACTAGGTAAACTCGATGATTGGCTTGCTCTAACAAGAAATGGTCATATGTCAATTGCACCATGTTATCACCTTCTGGGTACAAATAAAGGAGAACCGGTACTGGCAAAGATTGACCTCTACTGGAATACAGCAATCCCTCAGAGTAATATTGAGTCTAAAACTATTCAATTGTCAATTAAAAAAATTGCACAAGTAACGCTCTCTGCAACTTGGAGGGAGGCACATGTTAAGCTCCTTCATGGGGCATATTTTACCCCCGAGAGAGGTTTCAAATGTGTGAATGTAGGGTTTAATAAATGTCCTAAATGTTCGTATCAGGCAGCTGATTTAATACATATGTTTTGGTATTGTCCAAAGATTAAAAATCTCTGGGCTAGGCTCGAATACTGGCTAAAAAAGGTGCTTAAGATAGGCTATGTCTCTTTGACAATATATCAGATAATACTCTGCCTTAAGGAAGAGCCTGGTAAGCAAACTGATGAAAAAATAATAATCTCCGCTATTCTTGCTACCAGGTATTTAATCTGTAAGAAGTGGAAAAGTCATGCAATGCCAAGTATTACTGAAATTAAAAACTGCATGAAAAAACAATGCATTTTAGACCAGAGAAACGCGGATATAAATAATGAACAAGACATTAAAAGGTTCTTTGATAAATGGGCTGCCTTCTTAAAAATCTTTCCGGCTGCAGAAATAGATTATATAATCTTCCCCTTTAGAAATACAGAAATTGTTCTATTAGGGAACTGGTAAAGCTTCAGGAGGAAGAAAGTGATGGTAATTTTTTTTTGTTTGTTTTTGTTTGGTTTTTTTTTTTTTTTTGTTATGTTTTCTCTTCGCATGGGGGGGGGGAACAAGGGGGGGGGGGGGTTATACTGAAAATCAAAAACTCCAAGCATTGTAGGAAAATAAAATGTTTGTGTTCATTAATGTGATGATTAGCCTAAATTTAACTACATGTATAAATGAACATAGTACTATGTTGTCAAATTTATTGTATCTTTTGATTATGCCATGTTTTCAAAATGGTTGATATTGTTTTTGGACAGTGACTTGGATTATAAATAAAACAATAAAAAAAAAAAATTACATTCCCTAGTTACATCATGAAAGTTTTTTTTGGACTTGACTGTCCCTTTAAATACATGATGAGGTTTTGATATAACACAACACAAAATATTTTGAAATGTATTTGGTCCTAAAATAAAGCAGTCCTGGTATCCATAAAAACAAAATCCATGCTTACCTGATAAATACATTTCTCTCATGAGGGTGAGCTTCCAGGAGTTACCACGTGTGGGAATTCATACATAGCCAAGTTCAGAAGGAAAAAAGAAAAGCAGGAACTATAAAGCTATAAAACTATAAAAATGGCGGGCTCATGGATTCTCACCATCATGAAAGAAATTCATTTATCAGGTATAAATTTTGTTTTCTTTCATCAGATGATGAGAGTCCACGAGTCATGTGTGGGAATCTATACCCAAGCAGTGAAGTCCACGAGACCACAGTGAAATAGGTGGGGATAAACAGTGAAGGCAGGACATTACTAATCAGGCACTATGGCCTGTGGGAAAATAAAAGCAGCCTCCAAAGAAGCATACACATCAAAGTGTGCAAAGAAGACCAAGTATTTGCCTTGCAAATCTGATTAAAAAAAGCCTCATTATGAAAGGCCCAAGAAGTGGCAACTGCTCTAGTTGAATGGGCAGCAATGCGCTCAGCCTTGTGAATTAAAGCTTTAAGCCAAGCTGCTAAAGTAACAGCCGTAGCTTTCTGACCTTTTGAGGTCCAGAAAAATTAGCAAAAAGAATAGAAGAAAGTCTGAAATATTTTGTGTGTTCCAGATAATGTTTAGAGCTCTTACAACATTCAAATTGTGAAGAAGACGGTCCATAGTATTCTTATAAGCAGGACAAAAAGAAGGAAACACAACCTAATTAATAGTATCTGTAGATAATACCTTTGGAAGAAAAGAATAGCTAGTGTGAAGAGCCTTATCCATATAGAAAACCAGAAAAGGAGGTTTGCATGACAAAATTGAAATCTCAGTATCCCTTCTAGCTGAAGAAATAGCTATAAAAAAAATAACCTTCCAGGATAAAAGTTGAAGGTCAAAACCATGCATTAGCTGCAAGGGAGGAGTTAAAAGAATCCTCAAAACCAGATTAAAATTCCATATGTGTGAATGTCCACAACACTAGTAGTATAAAAGATGTCTTTATTGACAAAAGAACAGCAACGTTTCGTGACCAGTGTCACTTAATCATGCTATACATATACACTGAGTTTCCTCTTTTAAACTTAATTTAGTTTGGCGCCATTCATTTCTGACCTCAGGCGCCATCTATTGTCAAAAGTTAATTATTACATCTTTTAGACAAACTTTTTTCATGTTTAATACATTGTTACACATTCATTGTTACAATACATTTATTTCTTATAATAACTTAATAACTAACTATACATATATACACTTGGTTAACTTAAAGCCTGCATTACTCCTTTGATATGGGCCTTACTTTTATTTAAAAAAATCCTGTATACTATTCACTTATTTGACAGTCCTTTTACCAGAATACTGAAAACTCAAAGTCCCTGTTCATACCACTTGGGGCCATTGACCCCGATTTATTTATCCAATACATTTCTTTTTGTTTAAGTAGTTTCTCACGGTAATCTCCCTTTCTTTGTGGGCCTACATGATCTATTACTTGCCACCTGAGTTGGCTTCCACTATGGCCCTTTTCCAAAAAATGATGGGATACTGCAGCGTCCTTGTCCCCACATCTAATATTGGAGCGGTGTTGACTCATTCTGTCCTTTACCTTTCTTACCGTTTCTCCAATATAGATGAGGGAACATGGTTACTTGATTAAGTAAACAGCATAGGTTTTATAACATGTGAAAAATTCCTAATGGTTAATTGTTGGCCACTTCTAGGATGTACAAATTCCTTTCCTCTAATTATCGAATTACAACTCATACATCCTAAGCATGGGTAACACCCTAAGTTTTTTTTTACTCAAATAGCTTTGCTGTTTTTGTCTAGCTGGGCCTATATCAGACCTTACAAAATGGTCCCTCAAATTCTTAACCCTTTAATATGCCATAATGGGTTTCTCCTTAAATTCCTCCACTTGATTATTACACCTTTGTAGTATGGGCCAATATTTATTTATTATTTTAGCTATTTGGTTACCATGTTAACTATATTGTGAAGAAAAAAAAACATTCTGTTTTTATTTTTTTTTCATACAGGAATTTCGTTTGCATTTCTTCAAACCTTTTACAGTAATTCTCAGGTTCTGTGACTATTCGTTGTACCCTCATCAATTGGCTCTTAGGGAGTGACTCTACTAAATGACGTGGATGAAAACTATTGTACTGTAGGAGTATGGTATCTGTTTCCTTTGTGTGTAAGTCAAATTCTAACTTAGTATCTTTCTTATATACCCTGGTATCTAGGAACATGATACTTTCTTCACTATAATTTAGTGTAAATTCCAAATCTCTGACTGTTGAATTCAAATCAGCAACAAATCAGCGTAGACACCCTAATCAGATTTGTTGCTGATTTGAATTCAACAGTCAGAGATTTGGAATTTACACTAAATTATAGTGAAGAAAGTATTGTGTTCCTAGATACCAGGGTATATAAGAAAGATACTAAGTTAGAATTTGACTTACACACGAAGGAAACAGATAGCAACACACTCCTACAGTACAATAGTTTTCATCCACGTCATTTAGTAGAGTCACACCCTAAGAGCCAATTGATGAGGGTACATTGAATAGTCACAGAACCTAAGAATTACTATAAAAGATTTGAAGAAATGCAAACAAAATTCCTCAAGAGAAGAGGGTATCCACAAGCAGTTAGATAAATGCAGTAAAGATTTGGGAGCAAAAAATTCCAGTAAGAATAAAAATTAAAACAGGATGTTTTTTTCTTCACAATATAGTTTACATGGTAACCAAATAGCTAAAATAATAAATAAATATTGGCCCATACTCCAAAGGTGTAATAATCAAGTGGAGGAGTTTAAGGAGAAACCCATTATGGCGTATAAAAGGGTTAAGAATTTGAGGGACCATTTTGTAAGGTCTGATATAGGCCCAGCTAGACAAAAACAGCAAAGCTATTTGAGTAAAAAAAAAAACTAGGGTATTACCCATGCTTGGGATGTATGAGTTGTAATTCGATAATTAGAGGAAAGGAATTTGTACATCCTAGAAGTGGCCAAAAATTAACCATTAGGATTTTTTTCACATGTGATACAACCTATGCTGTTTATTTAATCAAGTGTCCATGTTCCCTCATCTATATTGGAGAAACGGTAAGAAAGGTAAAGGACAGAATGAGTCAACACCGCTCCAATATTAGATGTGGGGACAAGGAAGCTCCAGTATCCCATCATTTTTTGGAAAAGGACCATAGTGTAAGCCAACTGAGGTGGCAAGTAATAGATCATGTAGGCCAACAAAGAAAGGGAGGTAACCATGAGAAACTACTTAAACAAAAAGAAATGTATTGGATAAATAAATTGGGGTCAAAGGCCCCAAATGGTATGAACAGGGACTTTGAGTGGTCAGTATTCTGGTAAAAAGACTGTCAATAATAAGTGAATAGTATACAGGATTTTTTTAATAAAAGTAAGACCCGTATCAAAGGTAGCAATGCAGGCTTTAAGTTAACCAAGTGTATATATGTATAGTTAGTTATTAAGTTATTATAAGAAATAAATGTATTGTAACAATGAATGTGTAACAATAAATTAAGCATGAAAAAAGTTTGTCTATAAGATGTAATAATTAACTTTTGACAATAGATGGCGCCTGAGGTCGGAAATGAATGGCGCCAAACTAAACAGTTTAAAAGAGGCAACTCAGTGTATGATATGTATAGCATGATTAAGTGACATGTATAGCATGATTAAGTGACACTGGTCACGAAACGTTGCTGTTTTTTTGTCAATAAAGACATCTTTTATACTACTAGTGCTGTGGACATTCACACATATAGATATTATTTGTGGAACAGGTGGTTTCCACGGTCACACAAGCACAGGTTTATCCAGCAGCTGTTCCAATAACCATAAAGATTAAAATAACAAGGAGGAAAAACTGGAGGAATAGCTGGTTTCATTCTGATCAGAGCCTGAACAAAGGCCTGAAAATCAGGAATTGTAGCAATTTTCTTATAAAATTGTAACAAACAGTAAACTGCTTTCCTTTCCGGGCATGCGCTTTATTCTGAAACAGCACTCCAACTGACACTGAAAAAACAAGCTGGAATCTATGTCTGAGAGGTCCAGCTCACCACAAGCCCTTACTAGAGCACTGGACATAAACACATAGTTCAAACACACAAAGGCCAATGGTATGAGAGCAATGAGACTAAACATAATAGCTGAACTCTCTAAAGTAATTTAATCAGCTCCTAAAAGTAACTAAGTTTGTAAAAATTTAGTTTTGCTATCCAAATGAATAGAAACAGGCATTACTTAAATGCAGATCTTCTGATGGATTATCTTTACCCTGGATTCCTCTGCTAAGTCAAACAGACCAGGTCTCACAGGGAAAAGCAGCACAACATTATTAAACAAACGCAAAGTCCATAAACAAGCTAAAGTCATAACCAAATAAGGGTTAAACAGAAGCGTAATCAGAGGAAACAGAAGTCAAACCAGGATATCCAAATAGTAATTGCCAGAGTAAGAGGAATTAACTAAATACACAAGCAAGCACATGCTGAAAACAGAGAGCTTATAAAGACTACTACAATTAGGGCCTAATTGATCTTCTAAGTCTCCTTAAAGGTACAGCACACCTCGCTGCAGCAGGAAAATAAATCACTTCTAGCCAAGTGCCTATTATGACAGAAATAAAACAGAGCCAAAATCTGACCCTTCAGCGAACTAGCTCATAAACTTTTATCTAGATCCTTCTGTAGGAACTCAAGAACTCTATGAATTGTAAAAGAATTCCAGCAATAACCTTTGTGAGAACACCATGCAAAAAAAGTTTTCCCAGACCTTATGATAAACTTCTCTTGTAACTGGTTTCCTAGCCTTAATCAATGCACCAATAACCATGTCAGAAATACCTCTCTGAGATAGAATTAAGCGTTTAATCACCATCTTGATAAAAGAAAGGTCCTTGAAATAGAAGTTTTCTTCCTAGAGGAAGCCTCCACGGTGGGTGAGACCATGTTGAAACAATCAGAATTACTGAGGCTTATTCCTACCTTATTCTGGATATCACTGTGGATAGCAACACAAATGGAGGAAAAATGTAAATCGGGTTGAATGACCCAATTGTAGAGCACCTTAAGCTTAGTTTTGTACCATGCCCTATAGAAGTATATGAGGCGAGGGAGTTAGCGTGGCCGCGCTATCCGACCTTCAGATGTTTATGAGCCGGAGGCTTTCACTCCATTGCTATCTTTTTTACTTTCAACTTATGAGTGCAAGAATAACAGCACTAAGTTAACTTGAGTTGTGATAGCACTCAACGCTAATATTTTTGCCCTCCACTTGTAATGTAAGCCATAATGTATGTGTAGAGTGCAAAAGTAAGAAGCATGGAAGACCTTAAAGGGACATGAAAGTTAAAATTAAACAGCCATTTTAGTGAAACAATTAAACTATATCACTATCGTCCCTGACAAAAGAACTATGTGTTAAACCCCCCGCAAAAGGGTTAAAGTAAATATGAGTGATAGAAGATACAGATTTGAAATTAAGCAGGCTGATTCCACTAAGAAACGTACATTTACATTTTATTTGCCGTTTTATATTTTAAAGCCATGACAATAAAACTGAGTTTTAAAGTGTAAGTGGAACAAAAGATACATATAAACTAAGATTTATTTATTTTATTTGATAAAATTATGTATTAAGGTTGTTTTGTTGACTTATGGCTAATTCATTACACCTGGATGTTAAAAACAAAGTCTGATTCTCTGCAGGTTTCCCCAGTTAATGATGAACCTCCCATTATGAAGGACAGTCTCATTCCCACCATATTTTGCCCAGAAGGAGCCAACATTATATTATCTGCTGATTACATCTATGCAACTGATGCGGACAGTGATGATATGAAACTGATATACATGGTTGCTCGGCAACCCCGTTATGGGATTGTGAAGAAAGGTGGAATTACAGTAGATCGTTTCTCCCAGAGGGATGTTGTTGCAGGATCTGTGATCTACCAACACACTAGTATGTAAATAGGGATAAAGCAAGTTTGCAGAGCAAATCTTATCATTTGTTGTTATTCAGAGATATAAGATGGCACTCACTCTTGGGACAGCTCCCATGTTTGCATCCTAACTCTAGCCAGCCTTGCTGGCTTCTTATAATGCTTTCAGACATCCAATGAGGATGGGAGGCATAATAAGTAGTTCTAGTAAACACATACAAAACGTGCATATGGTTTACAATGATAAATTCCAATTGCAATCCCAACCTCAAGGCTATTCAATCTCCTCACAACACCAGCTACTCCCTTGGTATTATTAGTTGCAATGTAATGTACAATGATAAATTACAGTTTTGCAAGATTGAAGCAGTACACTAGTTTCCATGTTGGAAATATTGCCATTTTGACAAAATACAATTTACAGTTTGAAAATTCTTTAGTGGTACATCGTGATCGTTAAGGGGTTAAAGCCACTAATTGTGAATGGGAAAAGTTGCAGCCACTTATTTATATCTGGCATTATTTATCATTCCAGAGGATTTAAAAAATAAAAAAATAAAGTTATTTACAATAAATTAATTTTAAATAAAATGTATCACAAGCAATTTTAAAGACGTATGCATATAAATAAGACATGAAGTGGACAGTTGTATCAAATGTTATTTTCTTTTTTTTTATTTATATTATTTTTATTAGAGTTTGTAGTAAAACTTTAACAATAATACAAAAAGTAGTTCAATATTCTTACATATAAGTAGGATTTTGTTACAGTAAATGTTGCACAGAATATTAATTAGAGTCTTTTCTGAAATGTCTCGTGGTTCAAAGTCTCTTCACAGTTTTGCTAAAGTTGTGGTAGGCTCAAAACATCTGGGTTGAGGAGAATGGTGTGTGAGCCTTCCCACTTTCAGTTAGAGGAGGACTTCAGAAAACTATTTTCTCTTGTTTCTAGTGCAAGTCTAATATGAATTTAATAAATCCATAATTATTTGTCTAATGTCTCATAAGAAGAAAGAAACTTGGAATTGAAGAAAGAGAAATAAAAGAGAGAGAAGAAAAGGAGAGAAAAAGAGAAAAAGAGAAAAAGAGAAAAAGCATAGGCCAAGTTATTAGATTTGTGAATATTTATCTCTGAAAAGAGTTTATGTGTCTAGTTCACTGTATTTGAACGATTCCCACAAAAACATCATGTCCTGATGCAGTGAAATTTGACCTAGTTTGAGGTAATATAGTCTCTCTAGCAGTAAATTTCTATTAACTAACTCTATCCATTCCGATACTGTAGGTACTACTGCTGATTTCCATTTTCTTGGTATTATCTGGTTGGCTGCGTTTAACATGATGTGAAATAGATGTTGCCGTATTTTGCATGTGATTGTCGGGGGTTGCCTTAGCATTATTATTTCTGGGCCAGGTCTTATTTGAGTGTGGAGTATTTTGTTAATACCCGAGAAGATAGTGGACCAATATGGCTTAATATGTTCACATTCCCACCAGATGTGGGACAGGTGGCCCTCCTCGGGACAACCTCTCCAGCATGAACCTGAGGTTTGTTTATATATATATTTAATTCTAGCTGGTGTTAGATACCACCTCATCAATAGTTTGATGTTGGTTTCTTTTGCATGGGCTGAGTGACCGGAGTGCAACAGGGATGAGAACCTGTGCGACCAAGTTTTAGCAGGGGTATTTAGGTGCAACTCATTATCCCATCTTTTAGTGTAAGAGGGGAGTTCTGGGAAGGTGTGTGTTAAGATAAGTTTATACAATTTGGAAATGACTCCTTTTATCTCTTCTGTAGTTATACACATTTGTTCAAATATTGTGGGGGATCGAGTTAGATCTTTTTTAAATTTATGTGCCATTATATAGTGTCTCATTTGGTGTACGCGGAGCCAAGATGATAAGAAAGGGTGTTCTATTAGGTTGAGTTGGGACTTATCTTTGGTGATCTTAGCCTCATCTGTTATAAGGTACATGGAAAGGAGTTTTTGTGGGTCTGTGAGAAGGTTATGATCTAAGATTTTTCCAGGTTTGAATTCTGGGTTATTTAAGAGCGTGGTGAGGGGTGAGTATCTGGAAGAGATATTATTTGGTGCTTTACAGATATGTTCCCAATCTGACCAAGTCTCATTGGAAATTGAAGACGTTGAGATGGAATGCCTGTTAAGGTAAGCAGGGTTCCAGCTTTCTGTATTAAGATCGTGGTTAAGGGCTAGATCAATTTCAATTTGTACCCAGCTTTTTTAATTGGATGTATTAAATTTGAACCAATCCTGTATTCTCTGTAAAGATATGGCAAGTTTATAGGAAAGGAGATGTGGAACCCCAAGGCCTCCGTCTAATGGAGGCTTAAAAAGTGTGTTTCTGTTAATTCGCGGGGGCCTACGTCTCCAGATGTAATCGTTTATGATCTTTTGCATAGTATCTAGGTCTTTTTGTATGCCTGGGATGGGGACTGTCTGGAGAATGTATAGTACTTTTGGGAGCAGGATCATTTTTGTTGCTTGCATTCTGCCTGTCAACGATATATTTTTAGGAAGCCAATGTGATGTTAAGGTTAGAAGTTCTGTGATTAGATTACCATAATTATATTTGCGCAGGTCTATTTTGTCTGGAGTAATGTGAATGCCGAGATATTTGAGATATTTTGTTTGTTGTTTTAGGGGGCAAGTGGATTTTAGATTATTAAGGGTGAGGGTTGGTAAGTTTATAGGAAGGTATTCTGATTTAGTCATGTTTACTAAAAAGTTTGATACTGTCCCAAATTGTGTTAATTCAGTGATCGCTTGCTGTAGAGATACTTTAGGGTTTGTAAGTGTTAAGAGGATGTCGTCTGCGAATATGGCTTATTTATGTGTCTGATTAGCAATAGATATTCCTTGGATTTGGTTGTTTAACCGTATTTTGATAGCCAGAGGCTCCAGGGACAAAACAAAAAGAAGCGGTGAAAGGAGACATCCTTGCCTGGATCCGTTTCGGATTTCAAAAGGATCCGAAAGGCCTCCATTAACTTTAACCTGTGCTGTAGGGTTTGAGTATAAGGCAAAGACTTTATGTATGAAGGATTCTGGGAAGTGGAAGTGTTGTAGGGTCGTGCGTAGATAAGTCCAGTCCAGTCGGTCAAAAGCTTTTTCAGCGTCGGTGGAAACGAAAACAGTCAGGGTTTTGGTTTGTGTAACATATTCCAATAAATTTAATACTTTGACAGTGTTATCTTTTGCTTCTCTATGTGGGATAAACCCTACTTGATCTTGATGGACTATGGAGGGGAGAATTTGATTAAGGCGGGCTGCTAAAATTTTCACATACAGTTTGAGGTCAATATTCAGTAAGGAAATTGGGCGAAAGTGTGCCGGTAAGTTCGGGGTTTTGCCAGGTTTAGCTATAACTGAAATGTTGGCTTGCAACATAGCGTCAGGAAAAGGGAGTTTTTCTGGAATTGAGTTGAATAGGGATGTTAGATGTGGAGTTAGGAGAGGGGCGAAGGTTTTATAATATAGACCTGTAAAGCCATCGGGGCCTGGAGCTTTATTTTGTTTTAATTGTTTTATTGCCTATGTTACCTCTGATAGCTGGATTGGTCAATCTAATTGGTTACATTGATCTAGACTCAGTTTGGGGATGGGTAGGTTATCCAGGTATTGGTTACAGTGGGATGCGTGATTATGAGGGTCTCTAAATGGGAAAAGATTATAGAGTTTATGGAAAATTTCTTGAACTTTAGCTATTGATTTTGTATCCTCTAGGTGTGTGCCATTCTTTATTCTTATGGCGTGTATATAAGTTTTCTGTTGTTGCTTTTTTAATGCTCTAGCTAAGAGTTTTCCTGACTTGTTACCTTCTCTATAGAAATTTTGTTGTAGATGAAGAAGTTGTTTTTGTGATTTGATCTGTAATAAAAGGTTCATTTTTTCTCTTTTGGATTGTAGTTGGTCTAGGATAGTTTTGTCAGAGGGATTAGGTTTGTGCTTATAATCTAAGTCTGCTATGTCTGTAGCTAAGAGATTTATTTCCTCACGGCTTTTCTTTTTTTATTTGGGCGGCAGTTTTGATAAACTCCCTCTTATAGTGCTCTTATGGGCTTCCAAAGGGTAACCACATTCACATCTGGCGTCTCGTTTATAGAGAAGTATGAGCTTAATATGTTCTGAAAAATAACTCTTTTTGCTTTGGGTCTAGCAATAGTGAATCTTCTAATTCCTCTGAAAAGCTCTTATGGGGGCCGTTGGCCATTTTATAGTGCATGTTACTAGGGAGTGATCTGACCCAAGTTGCATGATGTATAGAGGAATGTGTGGGTGTGTGATAGGATTAGGCTGGTCACCCATAATTGTAGTCCAGTCTAGAATAATTACGGTTTGGGTGGGAGGAGAGGTTGAAATCTATTTTTTATGGGTTTTAAAGTATCTCCAGGCATCATGTAAGCCAAGAAGCTTACATTTTTGCCAGATATTATGAAGGTTCGGAATTTTAGCTCTAGAAGAGGGGTTTGTGCAGTCGGACTGTGGGGTCTAGAGGGAGATTTAAGTCTCCTGCATGATTAAGGAGCCTTTTGCTTTCTTTAAGGATTAGGCCCTACAACTGAGGTTATAAATTTATCTTGGTGTGAGTTTGGGGTGTAGACGTTTATTAGAGTTACTGGTTTACCTTAAAGGAGGCCTTTTAAACATAAGTATCTGCTTCTTTGTCTCCTATAGTATGTGTTTTCTTTGTGTGGGTTATGTAAGGGGGTAGTGTGTGGAGAATATTTAGGGATATTTTTCCCCTTGGAAATGGGTCTCTTGGAGCATTAATATGTGCCCTCCTTTTTTTTGGAGGTCTCATATGGGCCAATCTTTCTCTTGTTTGGACAATTGAGTACTTTAGTATTTTGCGTTGAAGATGTATTAAATTTTGTGGTGTGCAATTAACCCATCATGTTGTATATGTGTCGGTGAGGTTAGTGTATGGAAACATAAGTTATATACCAGTGAACATGTATGCAGGGTGGAGCATGCTTAAATAGAGAACAGGACAGAAAAGAGGAGAAAAGATGAAAGAAGAATAGGCAAAGAAGAAGACAATAAAACACAATATTTTTAACACATGTTCAAACAACATATTTCTATTCTAGGGAGATAAACTCCCCGACTAGGTGAAACAAAAAAATAAATAAGTCAACATCAGTTAACTGTTAACAATTTAACCTTTAAGACACTATTTTAATAAACTCTGAGATCTTGTATGCCTCGTGTGTTCTAGAATGTAGGTAATACTTGCAGTTAGGAGTCTCCATTGGGGGCTGCTCGGATGGTCAGTATATGTCCTTGTATGCAGCAAAGACTTGTTATCCCCTTTCATCCAATGATGGATATGTAGGTTGCAACAGATTTGCGAGGTTTCTTTTGAGATGCCTGTCTCCATTCTCTCTTTGTGGTAGTGGGTTCGGTATGCTTGGACTTGTGTGTTTCTCTTGAGGTTCAGCGTTTTCTTTCATCTGAGGAATTGGGATGTCCAACTCTTTACATATGTCTGGAATGTCTTTAGTAGATGTACAAGTTATACGTCTTCCTTTCCAAAGGATTAACAAATGAAAGGGGAATCCCCATCTGTATGGGATGTTTAGTTTCCTCAACATCAACGTGAGTGGCTTAAGTTCCCTTCTTTTTGAAAGATTATTCTCTGTGACAAATCGGTAAACATTTGTATGTCTATGTTGTCATTACTTAATGGGCTGTTGTTCTCTAGCAATTTCATTAGCTCCTCTTCTTTCTTGAAAGTTAGTGATGCGGGACTATAATATCCCCTGGTGCTTGTCCTGCTATCGGTTTAGGCCGTAGGGCTCTGTGAGCTCTGTTATACAGATTTTTGAGGGTGTTTCTTCTTTTTTTTAGTGTGCTGAAGAATGTCTTGAAGATATTGTTCAATATCTGATGGTAGGATGGTTTCGGGGATTCCCAGCAGTCTAATATTATGGCGTCTGCTGCGATTTTTTCGACATCATCTATCTTATCCTCCAGCTCAGTGATAGTTGTATCTTGTTTCTGAATGGTGCTTTGCAGGTCTATGATAGCGTCTGCATGTAGATCTTGGATATTCTCGAGTGATTCTACTCTGTGACCAATGTTAGAAATGTCCTTTTTGAGGTCTGAAATTTCCTCCTTGATGCATTGCTTGACCTGTGAAATAAGGGAAGAAAAGTCCCTTTTTTGATGGGATTGTTTTAAGAGAGCTGTGGGATAGTGATGTTTTCTGAAGCGTGGTCACTTTCAGATTCTGATGAACTGGTGTTCAGACCTTTGGTCTGGCATTGCTTCTTCTGTGGGAGCTATGTTTTTTGTCTCAAGTGTCTTGAAAAAGTTGTTTACTGTATGAGTAAATGTTTTTAGGGGTTTGGCATTTTTGCTGGTTTATTAATTTTTTTGGAGACATCATTAAATGGTTTCTGCTCCTCCACCTTCACTAATTCTTTAAGAGATAAGTAAAGAATCTGTTGCTGAGTATAAAGATCTTTAGGTCTTTGCTGTCGTTGCAAGCACTTTATAAGGAATTCAATCTGTAAATCTTGCTCACATTGAGCAAACACGCTGCAGCAATAGTAGATGAGGTGTGATTATATTTTCCAAGTGTGGAGGCTTGCAAAAATGCCCATATGTTGTGTGGACACCTTAATTTGGCTGTCTGAGTTTGAAGCGCACTGTTTGATGTATTTATCTTTATCACAGTTGAGGGATTCACTCTGAAAGTCTTGCTCACATTTAGCAGCGTATTATAAATTATAGCAGGGTATGTGTGATTACATTTTGTCAAATGCACTTGAAGGGATGTTTGAAACACCTTAAATCTGGCTATCTGAGTTTAAAGTGTACCGCTTGCTATATATTATCCTTAACACTTTGAGGGTATTGGAGCACAACTTCTCTTTTGTGGCAAATTGATTATTACATGTTCCGTTTTCCTTACCCCTTTACATGCAGTCACCTACTGCTGCGGCGTGCACCCGGCGGTTGGAATTTTGAGTGCGCAACCAAACTTTAGTATAGGCTGCGGCCTGTCTCGGCACTCATCTCCAGTGCGTTCTGCTCGGATTTCAAAGGGCGGTATCCTGGTAAGTCTATGTACTTTCCGGAGGGTCTGTCTCTAAATGCCCCTCAATGGAGATGTCTCGGTCACTGATCCTCTCCGTTAAGCCGCCATCAGGATCAGGGGTGCAGTGATTTTGTGCGCACAGAGCTCTCTCTCTTTGCAGGCAATCTCCTGTAGCGAGGCACGTTTGGTCTTTCACAAAACCTATGCCTGAGGTTAGTCGCTCACTTATGTGATGGTTTATGGCCTTAAAGTGCAGGGTGACTAATGCTAAAACGTTTTCACCTAGCTCGGGCCTAAGAGCTCAGTTAAACAGCCGCCATCTCCCAGGATGGCTAGCTCGCCCCCAAATGTTATTTTCTATGAAGTTGCTCAGGAATAGACCAATCAGCAATTATGTTCTTACTGTTTTTGTTAATGTTTTTTAAGGCTTTACCTAAAAGAGATCTGGTCTTGAACAAATTTACAGGTGGCCCTCGTTTTACAACGGTTCAATTTACACCGTTTCAGAATAACAACCTTTTTTTCCAGTCACGTGACTGCTATTGAAAAGCATTCAGAAGCAGTGCATTTATTAAAATAGCCCAGTAGATGGAGCTGTCTGCTTGTGTTGCAGCAAAGCAAGCAAGCTGAAATTAAATCAGTTTAACCAGACCTGAGCTATCGAGCAGATTTCAAAGGAACAAGATCATCTGTCTATAAATCAGTCCAGATTGGAATGCATAGAAAGAACTGTTTGGAAGAAAAATTGCAAGTGAAGTCTGTGTTGTGTGATTATTTTATTAGGTTTATAATGCTGTTTAGCATTTAAGTCTTCATTTCAAAGCTTTAAAAATATGTATTAGGTGTTAGTCTATGACAATTTTGAGAGGGGCCTGGAACCTATCTCCCTCACTTCCCATTGACTCTACATTATAAACTGGGATTCAATTTACAATGGTTTCGATTTACAACCATTCTTCTGGAACCTAACCCCGGAGTAAACTGAGGGATACTTGTATTTATTTGTATACAACCTCATAAAAGGCTCCTATGCTTTTAGTTCAAGAAGCTAGGCTTTTAACTATGTGTTTAATCTTTTTGCAGGGGTTAGCTAGGGTCAGTAATGCAAAACTAACATGCTCTAATAAATAACCTTATGCACCTACAGTGGGGATTTGACTTGTAAATGGCTTCTCCTGTTTAATAACCTAGATGGAGAGATTGGCCCTGAGTCCTTGCTTTGACATTATAAACGCTGGTGGTTTCTGATGTAGAAGCCAATACAGAGGAAAGACATGTTGCTACAATGGACCACGTCTTCCTTTATTACGAATCATGACTCTTTTCCTGTATATGACCTCAACATCACTATCTTTCCTGTGGATAATCAACCACCTTCCGTAATAATAGGTATGAAATTTAAGAACCATTACAAGATGTTGAAAAGCTGAAATTATGCTATTTTGGTTTAAAACTTGATTGTTGTTTTGCAGTGTGAAATGTTTGTGAGTGGATGAAGGTGGGTCTGCCCCTTTAACAGTTAACCATTTGCATGCCAGTGACCCAGACTCAGACAAGAACATTTTGGAGTTTATACTGGTCTCTCCACCCTCAGTATGGTTACATTGAGAACTCCTACCTTCTCCTGGATTTGAGGGTAAAGTAACATGGGCATAAGTATTGGTAAGTTGTGAGTTTTAGAAACATTACAATGTCTGTTGTCATGAGCTGATAAGAACATCCATTCAACAAATAAATAAGTAGGCTCTTTCTTCTTTTAAATGATTATGCTAATTGTATTTGTGTTCTGGTATTTATAATACATTTCCCATAACTGTGCTTTTCTTTGCCAAATGGCAATCTTTTCTAAGACTTTCCTGTTGCTATATATGTCTGTTATCGTTCTAAAATTGCTTACACCTTCTTAATCTTTTAAACGTTTGTCTAATCTGAAATGTTGGTATTTACATGTTTATTTCATTTTTTTGTCACGGTAGTGGGAGGATGTGAAATATATAGCAGATGGTATAGCAAATGAGAACAAAGCGTAGCTTAGAGCCTGCGTTTTTGGAACTTGAAGCATAAAATGATAAGGAGACTTGCCTTTAGAAACATATGGCTACAGAGAAGTGCAAGCTAAATATCTTAGTTCTATGCCGACCATAAAATAGGAGATTATGTATGTGTTTTTTTTGCATTTTAACTGAAAAAAAATGTAATCATCCATTTGTAAATGCAGACATCGCAGTATATTCAATATACTTTACTGAGGCACATTTAAAGATATGTTTTGTGTGTGTTTATATATAAATGAATGTTTGAATGTGTGTGTATTTTTATAGATATATATGTGTGTGTGTCTGTTTTATGAAGTTCTAGCAAATATATTTTAACTGTCCTCTTTATGTCCCTTTGTCCAGATTCATTTATATTGAAAGACATAATATCTTTGAATATAAACTACGTACAGTCCAGGCATCACAGGATAGAGCCAACCTCTGACCAGTTTACAGTCTATGTTACTGATGGGAAACAGAATTCTGCAGAGAAGCCATTTTATATTATAATCAAACCAACAAATGATGAAGTTCCAGAGTTTATGGCCAGGAACATTACAGTATGTAAAACTAGAAAAAAATAACACTAATTAAGATAAATGATTGTGTCTTATTCTTAAAGCTGTAATGATCTTGATATGGTCATTTATTCCCTATGTAATATCATTTGTTTATCTTATGCAATTGGACTTATTTTGCTGTTTAATACTATAGCAAGGCTCTATGTGGTGCAAAATGTGTTTAAAAAAAAGATTGTTTAAATGGGCACAAAACCAAAATATTTTCTTTCATGATTCAGAAAGAGTATACCATAAAAAATAAAAAAACTTTCCAATTTACTTCTATTTTCAAATTGACTTTGTTCTTCTGATATCTTTTTTGAATAATTGAATAGCATATCTTCAAAGGTAGCGTGCCCGCGTATGGAGAACCATTCATATGGCCACAGTTTTACAAGAATGCTTTTGAGCACTAGATTGTTGCATTGTTTTCACAATGTATAGCATTCTTGCAATTTAGTAGAAGTAAATTGGAAATGTTAGTAAAATGAATGCTCTATCTGGAACGAAGAAATACTTTGGATTTCATCTCTTAAAAAGAAATGTAAATATCTTGTAATTACAAGATTGTTTTAAAGTCTTTCAATAAAATAACATACTGTGGGACTTTGAAAATTATTTGAATACATTAAAATCTTGTTTGCTGAGATTGTTTTTCAAAAGCCAAACTCCACCCACTATTTTTATTATTTGGAGGAGCCAGTCAGGATTTGTTACTGGAATAGACACAGCTAGCCACTGTCATTTTGTTATCAAAATCTCAATTATTTTAGGTCTGTTACCTAATAACATCTGCTGAACCCAGTCAGGGACAGATATGTAGCAGGGTTATGCTTGTGAAGCCATGTGCTCTTACAGTTGTCAGAACAAGAAAACTCTTAATTTTCACATTTAAATTGTAGTAAAAAGGAGCAAATTAAATTATACAATTATATTGAAAAGTTGTTTTACTACACATAATCAAACATTTTATATCAAAATAAAAAAATTATTTATTTTCCCTTAAAGGGACAGTATACTGTAAAATTGATTATCCCTTAATGTATTTCCAATGACTTGTTATACCAGCTGCAGAGTATAAAATGTATGAAAAATTGCATTTTCAGGTTTATTTTTGTATATGAAATTTCTGGTTTTGTGCTTTGAAACCACAGGTTATTAAAATGGGTTGAGCTTGCAGGCAAAATAATATCTCATTATGCTATCAATTTGTGTACACAGACTTTCTTCCTTATCTTATATATGTTTGTAAACCAAAGCCCAATACTTAGAGAGAACAAAGGAACATCATCATTTCATTAGTTATCTCTTCTTTACCCCACTAGGGGTGTGATTACTTCTGCTGGCTGTGTTTACATTGCCTGTCAATTGCCTGGACTCCAGTATATAAACTTTTAGTATAGGTGGGGATACCACAGGCTAAGTCAGCTATTTCAAATGCAGAAATAAGGGTAAAAAAACTACCTGTAAACAATTTAATACACTTAGGCAGGTAAAATGGATCATTGGGAGCAAATTGAAGGGGAGAAAATTTTGGGTAAACTGTCCCTTTAATTTTATCACATCAGCACTATGTGTAAGTGCCCATTGCTAACTGCTGAGCTTACGTCACCATCGATTGATAGGTATGTTCCGTGCATAACAAGCAAGCTGATGCATACCTACCAATCAACCAGTGAAGGTTCTTAGGCTGCTATGTACCTCCATTCATTACGTGTTCATGGCTTCTGATTGGTGGTTACATGATTAAAGGGACATGAAACCTAATATTTTTCTCTCATTATTCAGATAGAGAATACAATTTTTAAAAAAGTTCCCATTTTACTTCTATTATTGAATTTGCTTCTTTTTCATGTAATTCTTTGTTGAAGAGATATCTAGATAGGTAGCGGGCACATGTCTGGGGCACTACATGACAGGAAATAGTGCTGCCATCTAGTGCGCTTGCTAATGTATAACATTGTTACAAAACTGCTACCATATAGTACTGCAGACACGTGCTCCTGAGCTTACATCCATGCTTTTTAACAAAGGATAACAATATAATAAAAAAATAGAGGTAAACTGGAAATTTGTTTAAAATTGTATGCTCTATATGATTCATGAAAAAATAATGTTGGGTTTTATGTTCCTTTAAGTGCGTACAACCCTCCTAATTGGCTCAGTGGCCATGTCCTGCATTACAATTGCCAAGTTCAGCTTTACTATGTTTTTAACCCCTATGACTTTTCTTTATTTTTCCTTTGATGTCTGTCTTGTTTATTTTAGGTTGTTGAAGGCCAAATGATAGAACTTGATCCTTCCATAATAAATGTGGCCGACATGGATTCCCCTCAGAATCATCTAACATTTACTCTTACAGAGCAGCCACATCATGGGATGGTAGTTGAAAAAGATTATGGCAGTGACCATGCAAGTTTCCATCAGCCACTTAAAAAGAATAATCTGCATATGGTGCAAGAGTTTTCCATGGAACTTTTAAAAAATGGTATGTAAATGCCCGTTTACTATTATCACTATAAAAACAAGGCACTTACTTGTCAATTAAAGGGACATCACTAGATTTCTCTTTGCATAAATGTTTTGTAGATTATCCATTTATATAGCCCATCTGGGAGTGTTTTTGTAACAATGCACCATAGTTTTGCTTTCTTTTAAATAACATTGTGATGATTTTCAGACTCCTAACCAAGCCCCAAAGTTTTAGATGTATACTGATGTCTACAGACGCCGGGTCTTTTCATATGCAGGAGAAGGGAGGGGTCTGCTCTTCATGTTTTCTCAACCCCTTTCAGTGTGTGTCCCAGCCTAACCTCATCAACAGTGCTAACTTGAGAGCTTCTAAGTACGTTTTTAAAAGGTTTTATACTGGATTTGTATATCAGTATCTGCATATTCTTCTTTGTTGGAGTGTCTATTACATGCAGTTATATGAAAATTGGTGTATACTCTCCCTTTAAGTTTTAATGTTCTATTGGAACTGTAATCATCAAGCAGTAATGAATAATTCAACCGTGTATTGTAACGTGAGATGCTGCATTGCAGGATGACTATTGCAGGCGGACAGGTTCTCTACTTGAGAGCTTGTCTGATTGTAGCCTTGATAGATTTTCCCTTAAAATTAAATCAGTGCAAAAGGTATGTCAGAGTTCTACAGCAGGAGTTATCCAATCATTTCACATCATGTGACACTGTTTGTTTGTTTTTTCATTTGTAAAGAAAATTTTAGAAATATTAATCAAATAAAAATATATTTAATGCACATAAACAGCCTTCAAATAAGCAAAGCTTACCTAGATATAAAGGCCATTATTCTCGCATGCACAAATACGACTAAGGGCCAGATTACTAGTGGAGTGGTAGTTTGTGCTCGCATTTGAGCATTAACACTGCGTGAAGTAATTTTTTTGTTCTCAGCGATTTGTGCTCGTATTACGAGTTGAAAGTAAAAAGTTTGCTCTCTCGTGTTTGCAAAGTCACGGTAACAAATAGACTTTGAGAAGTCGGAAGTGCAAAATCACATTCCCCCTTAGACTTCAATGGAGCTGAAAAAGTTGAAACACGATCGTGGTTATTTAAAAGCGCAACATAAGACGATAATATTGCATATTTCATAATTCCATGTTTGCCACATAGCAGAATATGTTCTATTTATTCTTAATGATATATTTAAATATATATATTTATGATGGATTTTTGCGCAAATATATATTTATACCTATATAGGTATAGATATATATATATATAGGAATATCTATTTAAAATTACAAAGAACATTCTGCTGTGTGCAGAACATTGGAATGTGAAATATTTACAGTAAATACACAGTATAACACTTTATTAAAAATAAATAATGATTAAATATGATTTTTCATGTTTTCATCTACTTGACTGCGAAGAGCTCCAATGCACATGTGCATGTGTGTACATGTGTATTTATGTGTTAATATGTCGGTAAATACATATACACACACACATATATATATATATATATATATATATATATATATATATATATACGCACACATACACACAAATACCTTTCTGTTCAGGGAAGCTTATCACCCGACTTATTAAACTTAGTTAAACTTCAATTAACTAACAGTTGCCCTCTATCTCCTCACTAATATCATTCTCACCTCTGCAGTCCCCACCTCCTGTTTCCAATCCTCCTACCCGTATAGATTGTAAGTTCTCACGGGAATAGGGCCCTCAATTCCCCCTGTATTTGTCTGTAAAATTTTGTGTCTTATCGTATTGTTTCTCCACTGTACTGTTATCCTTGTACCCATGGGCAGCACTGCGGAATCTGTCGGCGCTTTATAAATAAAGAAGAATAATAATAATAATATACAGGTAGCCCTCAGTTTATGCCGGGGTTAGGTTCCAGAAAGAATGGTTGTAAATCGAAACCGTTGTAAATTGAAACCCAGTTTATAATGTAAGTCAATGGGAAGTGAGGGAGATAGGTTCCAGGTCCCTCTCAAAATTGTCATAAGTAACACTTAATACATTATTTTTAAAGCTTTGAAATTAAGACTTTAAATGCTAAACAGCGTTATAAACCTAATAAAATAATCACACAACACAGAATATATAATTAAACTAAGTTAAATGAACAAAAACATTTGCTAAACAGCATTATAAACCTAATAAAACAATCACACAACACAGACTTCACTTGCATTTTTCTGCAAACAGTTCTTTCTATGCATTTCAATCTGGACTGATTTATAGACAGGAAGATCTTGTTCCTTTGAAATCTGCTTGATAGCTCAGGTCTGGTTAAACTGATTAATTTCAGCTTGCTTGGCTTTGCTGCAACACAAGCGGACAGCTCCACCTACTGGCTATTTTAATAAATGCACTGCTTCTCAATGCTTTTCAATAGCAGTCACATGACTGGAAAAAAAAGGTTGTTATTCTGAAACGGTGTAAATTGAACCGTTGTAAAACGAGGGCCACCTGTATATTTATTTATATGTAGACATGTATATCTATGTATCTCTATGTTAAAGCCCTTTGCCTGCCTTTTTCTTTCTAACACCTGAGACCTTATATCTTTGAGCCCTTATAATGGTTGATTACAATAATTTTTATTAGATGGTGTTGTTATGAGTGTAACTGTACTTTGTAATGTATTTTTGATGTGTTTTGTGACACTTTTTATTCGAGCGTAACAATTAACCAGAGCTCTGAAGTCGCGATGACCATTCTAGCATAAATCACGATTGCGCTCACGCTTTGCATTTACTTTCAACTTGTATTAAATATGTATGGGGTATGTTCAGAGAGCCTCAAATGGGCGAGGTATTGTTGTGTTGGTCACTGTTGTGTGACTTAATGACCCTTTAAAGAGATGATTAAGTTAATAAGGGTAATGAGGGGTTATAATTAAAACAGCATTTATTACATACAATAAAATATAAATTGTGGATCCACAATAAACATAATCATCTACAATCGCTTAAAAATCATATAAAAAACTCTTAAAAATGTTATGTGAGGCGCTATCCCCCAGCTTAGATAATGATGATGGTAATGATGTATATTGAATGCTTGAATTTGGCCTGCTGCCTCACACTAGATTGTGTGAATAAAGTTTGAGAGGTGATCAGGTCCTGTATAGCGGGTATAGAAACCAGCTTATGCTTAGATGAAATTGTGACTTATAGTCACAGTTGAAACATGTGGTATATGCTGGTTTGTAAAGCTAAGAGCAAATTACAACTGTTCCAAACTTGCAAAAATTGCAACAAATGTTTTGAGTTGTGTTGAAATGTGTCAAAAATGTGTTAAAAATTGCACATGCAAACCAAAAGATAGAGTGTACACTACGTGAGTATGAATCTGCTTGGAAAAATTAAAATGAAAAATTAAACAGGTAAAAATAAAAAACAAAAATGAACAGTGATAAATCCAAAGCAATAAAAACAAGTCAGTGTGTCCCAATGCAAGTGAAAAATAAAGTAAAAGACTTGAAGTAAATAATCAATAATAAGTCAAACTTGTTTCCTGGTGGTGAGAAATCCGGTGATGAGAATCTTGTTGGATCCTTAGTGGTCTCTCTATTGTCCAATTTGGTCCCTGATTCAGTGTCCTGTAAAAGTATAAAAATAGTGTAGAACGTCCAGACTTTGAATAAGAAATTGAAAATGAGCTTACTAGCTAATAGTCAACGCGTTTCGGCCCCTTCAAGGCCTTTTTCAAGACCCTTTCAACTTGTAATGTAAAGGGAATTAAACTTGCGATCAAACGGCCGTGAAAACACAATATGACTCATGCACAAACTATAGTACTCCACTCGTAATCTAACCCAAAGTACTGGAACAGCACACACATGTCATGCATTAGGAAGAGAAACTGGTGCAGGCAGTGGGAGCAGGATCTCCTTTTTGTCTATGAAGTGGTCAGTATAGCCTCTTATTGCCACTACCATTCCCCACCATATACAGAAAATGGCTTTGTGCGAGGGTGGGACAGACAAAAAATGAACATGCACAGACACAGGGAACTACTGTAAACCACCTGCATAACACTTGTGCTGCAGTGATTTAGATACATTGCAGAAGTGATATAAGTGTTACTATCCTTTCACAAAGTAACTTTCACTGGTTATTTTATGACAAGATAGGCAGATATGTTAGAGCAGGGTCACAACACCATTTTTACTGGGTCATTACTTATGTGTGTGTTGTAGGAGTGTCTGAGAGTGTGTGTGATGTGTGTGTTGTATAAGTGTGGGTGTAATGTGCGTGTTGTAAGAGTGTGTTTGTGGTGTGTGTATGTGTAATATGAGAGTGTGTGTTGTATAAGTGTGTGTGTTTCTGTTTGTGTAATCTGAGTGTGTGTGTGTGTGATGTATGTGTTGTATAAGTGTGTGTGTGATGTGTGTGTTGTATAAGCGTGTGTGATGTGTGTGTGTATGTGTAATCTGAGAGTGTGTGTGTGTATGTTGTATAAGTGTATGTGTGGTGTGTGTATGTGTAATATGAGAGTGTGTGTGGTGTATGCATGTGTAATATGAGAGTGTGTGTTGTATAAGTGTGTGTGTATGTGTAATTTGAGAGTGTGTGTGTGATGTGTGTGGTGTATTTATGTGTAATATGAGAGTGTGTGTTGTATAAGTGTGTGTGTATGTTTAATATGAGAGTGTGTGTTGAGTGTGTGTGTTATTACCTTTAACAAAATTTCAAGTTTGACTAGGTTTAGGTAAGCAATATGCACACATTTCAATCACAAAAATTGCAGTTATCTTGTTGTATATTACTTCAGAAATTTTCAGACCAAGCATAAAAATAGGGTTGCAAAGCTATGTGGTATCATTGCACTGGGGCTGGGGGGGGGGGGGGGGAGTTTAAAGAACACTGTGCTAAAGTATTGTGCATTAGTTTGCCTTATTAACCAATGGGCTGATCTCTTGTTTTTCAGCAGATAACGGTATTGTCAGAGTGATTTCCAATACCCACAATCCAAAAATGCTTCTGCTGTTAATACCCTAAAGCTTGAAAACAACACAAAATATTTGTGTGTGTTTGTTAATCTTGTGATTTTGTAATTGTATCACAAAACGTGAATAATTAACAACAAAATGGTGATCTTGTAAGGACATCAATTACATAACAGGTTGAAGGGTCTGTATTTTGATTGATCCATTTTAGTAAGTGTTGCTAATAGGTGACATGTGTAATTAACCTGTTATGCGCCAAAGTCGTAGAAATAAGTCTCTGTAAGTAAACAGAAACATTGTCGGTATAGTGGGAATGTGTGTTTGTTTGGTTATCGATTTTGCTACTACTTTTTATTAATGTAAAAACACTTCATTCATTGATCAAACAGGAAGTGTTTGTATCTATTGGGTGACAACATAATTTCAGGGTTTTTTTGCACATGTTCAAAAACAATGTTACATTCAAAACCTTTTGGGGTACTTGCTGATAATTTGAAAAATGTTGTATGGGGTTAATCAAGTCCTGAGTTCAAAAAGCAAAAAAGGTGTCATTAATTGAGATTTGTATTGTGATCAGAAACAAACAGGACTGTAAACGACCATTTTTCACCAAATCAATCAGTGTTACTGAAAAACAGTAAAAATTGTTGTTTGTTACTGTGTCAATATTGAAAAGGGCTCACCTGTAGTCGTTAACCTGCAGATATAAATGAGAGATTGGGATAAAAAAAAAAAAACATGGTTGGAAAGGACGGTTATAAACAAAATACTTGTACTAACAAACAGAATTATATGCTGGTATTATAATTTCCTTACAAGACACTGTTCCTATATTCCTTGTTTACACAAACAAATACATACACAAAGTATAACAATTCCACTTTTTCCTGACATCTAGTACATAAATATTTTTCACATTCAATGTATTATGCTCTGAAAATGTTTCTAACCAACATATTATTTTCAGGCATGAAGCTCATCTACATTCATGATGACTCTGAGAACCTTGCTGATAGTTTTACAATCCATCTTACAGACGGAAGACACAAAGTCATGAGAACCATTTTTGTGACTGTTATTGGAGTTAATGATGAAAAACCTGTACTAACCAAGTAAGCTACACAACTAAATCATCTTGAAACTGTTTATGGATGAGGATAATGTAAGAATGACATGATTTTTTTTTTTTTTATTACAGTGACAAGCTTTTGCTATGAGAAAATGTGAGGTATAGATTTAAATTTTGATAATTGGAAAAAACCCAAAAAGCTCAAATTAATTAACAAAGAGCACTGCTGGTCCCGAGTAGAAAATACCAGTCACCCAATCAGCAGGGGTTGTTGCACAACTGGGCTGTGTGACTATCGCTGCTGATTTGGTCATCAACGGTTTATGCTTTGGACCAGCAGTGCTCTGCAGCTCCTGGGCAGTGCTTTAAATATGCAGGAGATAAACACAAAGTTTGGATGTTGCTAGTATATGTATGTATCTCTATGTTAAAGTCCTTTGCATGCCTTTTTTATTATTAAAAGAAACATAAAAGACCAAATAAAAACTTTCATAGTTCAGATTAAAGAGTTTTTTCAATTTACGTTTATAATGTGATAAAAAAAAAAACATAAGTAGGCTCAGGGAGAGCAATACAATACTGGGTGCTAGCTGGTGATTGGTGGCTATGCACATATGCCTCTTGCTATTGGCTCACCAGATGTGTTTAGCTGGGTTTTAAATGGTGCTTTTCTCCTATGGAACCAATTTTAAATATATTTAACCCTTTCTTCAGGGATTAAACATATATGGTCGCATGATCAAAAATTATCTGGCTTCGGAGAAATTATAGTGTACACTGGCCAAACTCACTGAACTGAAAAAAATTACAGAATCTGGACGTTTTAGAGAGATTAGAGCTGCCTCCCAAAAAGTAATGGGGTTATCTTGGATACAGAATCTTACAGGGGAGAGTGAATTTAACAGAAAAACACCTGGCACTGATATAAAGTCTCATTTTGCAGTAAATACCAATTAAACTGAAATGTTTTCACTACAGTTTAACTTATATTTGCTTCTAGTTTAGCAAATTGTACCTCTTGTTTAGTATACTTTACCTATCTGTCACTTAAATAAGTGCATTTTGAATTGTAAGACCTGCGGGTGTAAAGTGGTTAGCTAATATTATGATGGTTGTGAAAGAGCACCATACACATCCTGGAACTCCCCTGTTCTGCCCAGGTAACTCCCATCCTACTTTCAGAAACTGACAGGCTTATTTGAAATACAAACATAATTTGTATAAGAAACAGAAATATGCCAAGTATGGTCCTAATTTGTTAAAATTACACAAACTTTCAAAGCATAACCAGACTTTGTAAAATCACAATTCTAAATACACCCTAAGTAAAGGGTGCCATTCTTGTTTTTTGGCCTCTCATTCCTCTGACTAGATAATACTGTTTCCATTTCCAATTGGTTTGGAGAAGTTTTGTGCACTTTCTAATGGTATCATTAAGTTGTTCTTTGAAATTTGAGGTTATGTTTTTCCCCTTTTACTTCATGCCATGCTTAAATTGTTAGTACAGTTTCTCTGACTAACCATGCCCTTATTCCTCATTTGTTCTGTGGTTGTTTGCCTGGATTTTACCCTGTGCCTTCACTCAGGACTGGATATC
Organism: Bombina bombina; assembly: GCF_027579735.1. Classification (NCBI taxonomy): domain Eukaryota; kingdom Metazoa; phylum Chordata; class Amphibia; order Anura; family Bombinatoridae; genus Bombina; species Bombina bombina. The sequence goes on along the minus strand of NC_069500.1, from coordinate 639,104,189 downwards.
TGAACTCAAATTTTTGTTTGCACCTGAGCCTTTTGTGCTTACTTATTTATAGATCTGTCTGTCATGTGAGGTCCAAAATGCTTTCTGTAACGGATTATGGTTTGTTTCTTGAATTATATCAACTTCAATAAAAATCAGTAGAAATAAAAAAGGGCACAATCTAAATTCTTAAGTAAATTAAAATACAAAGAACAAACTGGATCCACATCCAGAAATGCAGGGAACAGCTCTTAGAGAGATACAGCAAAATTTACCTTTCTAGAAACTTGTGAGGGGTCTCAGTGCTGGAGGACCAATTTTATTTTCCTTCCCACTGCATCATGTGACAGCCATCATCAATTATAAAATGCATATACGTATATTCTGTAAATCTTGCACATGTACAGTAGGAGCTGGTGCCTCTGAAAGTGTGCAAATAAAAATATTATGCATATCTAGAAAATGGATGTGAATTGGAAAGTTGTTTAAAATTGAGTGCTCCGAATCATGAAAGTTTAATTTTGACTTTAGGGGTCCTTTAAAGCAGAGTTCTTAAAACCATGGGTCTTGACCCAATACTGGGTCACAACACCATGTTTACTGGGTCGCAATGAAATATATGAGAATGTGGTGTGGTGTGTGTGTTGTGCGTTTTATATGAGAGTGTGTGTGTTGTGCGTTTTATATGAGAGTGTGTGTGGTGTGCGTTTTATGAGGGTGTGTGGGTTGATTGTGTTGTATGAGAGAATGTAATGTGTGTGGTGTATGACAGTACGTGTCGTGTGGCGTGTGTGTTGTATGAAAGTGTGTGTGTTGTATGAGAGTTTGTGTGTATGTTGTATAAGGGGCTTAATATCTATACCTAGCGCTGAGTAGTGTTCTGGTGTTGTTGGTGTGTGTTGTATGAGAGTGTGTATGTTGTATGAGAGTTAGTGTGTGTGTGTTGTATGAAAATGTGTGTGGTGATTGTGTTGTATGAGAGTGGTGGGTGTGTGTGTTGTATGTGTGTGTGTAATGTATGAGAGTAAGCGTGTGTGTGTGTTATTGCCTTTTACAACACTTTCAATTTTGATTTCAATCAGGAATAAAGTATGCACACATTAGTCACTGAAAAAAAATTCAGATATCTTACTGTATATTACTTCAGAAAATTTTCAGACCAATCATAAAAATATGGTCAAGCAAATATGTGGTATCATTGCACTGGGTCTTGGGGGGTGGGGGGAAGTTTGAAGAAGTCTGCTTTAAAGAGATGGACATGACAGAAGAGGAGGAAAGGTAATGCTGGGGAACCACAGGTAGATGTCATTTAGATTGTAGAGCTCACTTTGTATTAAAATGCATCTACAACTGATTGTGCTTACATAATGTCTCATTGTGTTTTACCCTTATGGTTATAAAGTACCTTTGTATAGCACTGCGTAAAAATGTTGGTGCTTTATAAACAATAATAATAATAATATTATAATAATATTAATGTAGAGGGAGTATGGGATATAGTGAGGTGAAGGGAGAAGGAAATCAGATCTATAACGTAGACAAAACCTACTGTAGTTATGTCAGAGGAGAGCAGGGCTACCATATTATGTCAGAGGAGAGCAGGGCTACCACATTATGTCAGAGGAGAGCAGGGCTAGCATATTATGTCAGAGGAGAGCAGGGCTACCATATTATGTCAGATAGCAGGGCTCCCATATTATGTCAGAGGAGAGCAGGTCTACCATATTATGTCAGATAGCAGGGCTACCATATTATGTCAGATAGCAGGGCTACCATATTATGTCAGAGAGCAGGGCTACCATATTATGTCAGATAGCAGGGCTATCATATTATGTCAGAGGAGAGCAGGACTACCATATTATGTCAGATAGCAGGGCTACCATATTATGTCAGAGAGCAGGGCTCCCATATTATGTCAGAGAGCAGGGCTACCATATTATGTCAGAGGAGAGCAGGGCTACCATATTATGTCAGAGAGCAGGGCTACCGTATTATGTCAGAGAGCAGGGCTACCATATTATGTCAGAGGAGAGCAGGTCTACCATATTATGTCAGATAGCAGGGCTACCATATTATGTCAGAGAGCAGGGCTACCATATTATGTCAGAGAGCAGGGCTACCATATTATGTCAGAGAGCAGGGCTACCATATTATGTCAGAGGAGAGCAGGACTACCATATTATGTCAGAGAGCTGGGTTACCATATTATGTCAGAGAGCAGGGCTATTATGTAAGCTAGCAGGGCTACCATATTATGTCATAGAGCAGGGCTAAAGTATTATGTCAGAGAGCAGGGCTACCATATTATTTCAGATAACAGGGCTTCCATATTATGTCAGAGAGCAGGGCTACCTTATGTCAGAGAGCAGGGCTACCTTATGTCAGAGAGCAGGGCTACCATATTATGTAAGCTAGCAGGTCTACCCTATTATGTCAGAGAGCAGAGCTACCTTATGTCAGAGAGCAGGGCTACCATATTATGTCAGAGGGCAGGACTACCATATTATGTCAGAGGGCAGGACTACCATATTATGTCAGAGGGCAGGACTACCATATTATGTCAGAGGGCAGGGCTACTATATTATGTCAGATAGCAGGGCTACCATATGCGAAATTCTCTGATTTCTGTTTATTTCATGTGTCTTAATGATTGTGTTAAAGTAAGTTGCTAATCAGGAAGCTTTATACTTAAAGGGACAGTCAAGTCACCAATTTTGCTATGTTCTCTTGGTATTCTTAGTTGAAAGCTAAACCTATGAGGTTCACATGCTAATTTCTTAGACCTTGAATTCCGCCTCTTATCTAAATGCATTTTGACAGTTTTTCACCACTAGAGGGCGTTAGTTCATGTGTTTCATATAGATAACATTGAGCTCATGCACGTGAATTCACCGAGGAGTGAGCACTGATTGGCTAAAATGCAAGTCTGTCAAATGTAATTACAGAGGTAAAACGTGTATTAATATAACAGTGTTGGTTATGCAAAACTGGGGAATGGGTAATTAAGGGATTATCTATCTTTTAAAACAACAAAAATTCTGTTGTTGACTGTCCCTTTAACAAACCTGAAAAAGAATGTTCAATAGTGTGAGAAAATGTGATTGGTGACAGATACAGGTGCCATCACAATACTGATAAGGAAGTGTTCTGTACATACATTGCTGAATGCATTTACTCATGACCATGACATTGCAGGAAACTTATCTGTGTTGTTTGATTGCCCTCTGCTGTCTCTGTTATAGCACAGGTTTTACTACACCATATTTCACATCCATGTTTAAGAACAACAAATACTATTAAAACTACATAAAGCCAACTGATTGCTGTACTTAGTTTTTTTCTGAATGTGTTACATATTGAAAACACATACATATTATACTTTATTTTACATAGCACAATCTCTTATTTCTGCAGTTTGACTAAATTACTTGTGTTCTGCATGCTTGTTTGGAGAGACAGAAAAAAGTACCCTGATACAGCAGTTGCTAAATTTATGAAGTATGAGCTGTATCTGGTTCTAGCAATAAAATCTAAATTTGTGCATAATCTGCTCTGCTTAATATAATTATTACAACATATATCACAGAAACAATCAGCTGACATTCACACCTGATGTTAAGTAACTGTCTAATTACAGCAAAACAACTTTCACAATTATTTCTATTAAGCCCATACTCTTCTAACACAGTTATAACATTATTTACCTGCTAATACTGAAAAAAAACCTCACCCAAAATACAGAGATCATAATAATAATGGAGAAAAAAGACCCTATATCCTGGAACATCTTGGCCATCACTGTGATCTCTTTGTCCCTTGTACACAGCACAATGAATACATTTGCTACGCACATCAGCTTGGAGGGATTTTTTTTAATGTCATATTTGTGTTCAACAATGATGACATAACCATTTTCTTTGTAATCTCAAAGCTGGGTTATCATATTTTTTTGTTTATGTAACAAACTTTAATATCACAAGTATTTTGGCAACATCGGCTATTTCTTTCTGTCAGGATACGGGACCAAACTTTTTCATATACTGTAAATATAGGCCAATAAGGACAAGTGAACTAGTAAAAACATTTTCAAGAATGTTATTAATAAAGATGTTTTTGTTTTGAAGGAGCTGTGATGTGGCGATAAGCATGGGCGATCATATTATCATTTCAAGTGCTGTACTGTCAGCAGACGATAAGGATACTTCTAGAGACAAAATATACTTTGTAATTGAGAGTTCTCCAGAAGAAGGACAACTTCAGATGAAGGTTTGTGGTACTTTTATTATAATGCTTTATTTTCTCTATATTTTATTTATTCATTTTAATAAAAAAAAAATGTAAACATGCAGCTCCTCAAATACCTAAGTAATAAAGTTATGTTTTATGTTTTAAAGGGACATAAAACCCCCAAATTATCTTTCATGATACAGGAATAACTTTCCATTTACATTAATGATATCATTTGCTTTGTTCTTTTTGTATTTTTTTATCAAAGTTTACCTAAGTAGACTCAGGAGCAGCAAATCGGTGGCTGCACATATATGCTTCTTACCATTGACTCACCCTTTGTTCTCAGCTAGCTCCCAGAAGCGCATTGCTGGTCATTCAACAAAGAAAACCAAGATAATGAAGAAAATGTGATAATAGAAGTAAACTGGAAATTGTCTGCTCTATCTAAATCATGAAAGAAAAATGTTTGGGTTTCATGCAGGCCCATTGGGCATTTACCTGGTGAGCCGTGGCTAGTTTTGGGTTAGGATCAGTTGCCTTGGCTCTGCTCAGTCTCGCCCCACTCAGGTGCCTGTTATTTTGAGTAACTGTGACTACACAGACTGATGAGCAATACATGGTTATTCTTTATTTAAATGTGAACTTCAATAGCTGTTATTACATAAGGGGAGGAGTAGGGAGCTCTGTCTTAAAACGGCTTATTTTTGGTCCCAGTCTGGCCCTGTTTTTGTGTCCCTTTAAGTATGACATGATCAATGAGAGGAGCCCAGTAATGGATTCACCTTGCACCTAGATTCGGTGGGGATTGTGTACTGTTAAATGTTTGTGCACATCTTGCATGTACATCAACATGAAATGAAAAGCTTTATTAATGCAGCATGATAGTAGATAGTTATAGTGATAATGGATTGTCCAACATCTGAACGAAAAATGATTTTGAGGAGTAGGAATCACTGCAACTAAAGAAACAGGTTTTGTAGTTGGCACCATACAAGACCCCTGAGAAAAAGCATTCTATGCCTATTGGACTCTTAGTATCTGTTGATACAAATGAATTAATTTTATCCTAAAGTATAAATTGTGCATTTGCATCCGACTCTAATATTGTCTTTAAAGAGTATCCTGATCACTTAAATAAAGATAATATTATATATATATATTAGTTTATTGCCCAAGAGTTACTATTTCAATCATGAGATAAACTCTTGATTGTTATTCTTTCTATAATAATATAATCAAGTAACTTGACTTTGTGGTCCAAAGAAAAATAATTCCTACTGTGCATGATGCAGGGATAAAAAACAAATCTCTATAAAAAGTCTAATATATGCACACACAAAAAACTTGAAAACCATTAAAGCCCCCTACAAGGGGGTTGGGTCTCTACAAAAAGGTTTATCTAGCTTGATCTCATAAATCTTGAGCAAGTTATCATAGTAACTTGATCTGACTTAATGTTTAGTGAATGCAAGAGAAAATGGAAGTCTGTTTTGCCCATGACTAAAATCAAAACATGTCTCTGTCAGGGTTTTTTCCCTGTTTTGTTTGCCATGTGCTGCTGGCAGCCATTTTACTCACCTCTCTTGCTGACTATGGTGCATTGTGGGGGATGCTGCTCATTTCCTGCACTTCCTTTTATGGCCAGACTGGTGTACATCATCCGTGTGAGACAGGATGCAGTCTCAGAATTGTGATGTCATCAATTATTATTTAAAGGGCCACTGTTCAGTATGCTTTGCCTTTGCGTTGTCTCAGACTTGTTTGTGAGAGTTCCTGTGTATTACCTGGCTGCCTGACGTCCTTCCTGGTTCCTGATCCCTGGCTTGTTCCTGACTCTGCTGTTTTCCTTGTTCCTGATTCCGGCTCGTCTGACTATTCGTTTTGGCTCCTGACTTGGCTCGTCTGACAACCAGCTCTGGTTTTGACTCCTGGCTTGTTATTTGACTTGTGGACTTTTTATTATTTGTTGCTATTAATAAAGGTGTGATTATTTTTGCACTTCTCGTCTCAGTCTGATTCCTGGCACCCTGACATTACACAAAGGCCATGAATCCTGATGGTGTTAATAATCCACCTTTACCTGCCATTATTTCCAGGATGGATGTACAGGATCACCGCTTGGATCAATTTGCACTAGCCCTGCAAACCCTGCTGACTCGCACTGCACATTTGGACCGAAGTGTCCCGCAAGTTATGGCTGCTCCTGTTTCCGCTGCTGCACCTATGCCTACCAGGAGCATGTCCGGTTCTGCACCTCTACCTCAGCGATATGGAGGCGATCCTATTCAGTGCAGAGGGTTTTTGAACCAGGTGGGCATTTACTTTGAGATGTTACCTCAGGCGTTTCCCTCTGACAGAGCTAAGGTGGGATTTCTCATCTCGTCACTCTCCGACACCGCTCTTGCCTGGGCTAATCCCTTGTGGGAGACTAATAAACCTGTGATTTCAAATTACCCTGAATTTGTGGCCTCCTTTTGAAGGGTATTTGATGTTCTGGCTAGCTCCTCCTCTGCTGTTAAACGACTCATGTCCATTCAGCAAGGTACAAGATCTGTTGCTCAGTATGCTATTGAGTTCCATACTCTTGCCGCAGAGGTAGGTTGGAACAATGAAGCCCTTGTTGCCGCCTTCTTTCATGGGCTCTCTGATGTGATTAAAGACAAAGTTGCTGCCAGAGATTTACCAGAGGATCTCGAGGCATTGGTGTCTTTTTTGATCCTAATTGACATCAGACTCAGAGAGAGGCCCTCTTTCAAGGAGCGCTTGCGGAAGCCTCCTGTTCCGTTGTCTCCTACGTGTTCGTTCACACCCATGCCTCCCTTTCCTCCCATGCCTCCTGGTCCCGAGTTACCAGGTACTGCTGAGCCGATGCAGTTGGGATTCACGTATCTCTCCACGGCGGAGAGGACCTTTTGGAGGAGGGAGGGGCTCTGCCTCTATTGTGGGTTACAGGGCCACCTTTTGAAGTCTTTTCCTACACGGCCGGGAAACGCTCACACCTAAGGTCCTGTCGGGGGCAGAGCTTGGGTGGTTTATTCTCGTCCCCGGAACCGCTTAAGGAGAAACCTTTGGTCACGGTTGTCCTTTCCTGGGTGGACTCCTCCATAGTCACTCAGGCTCTTGTTGACTCCGGTGCTGCGGGCTATTTCATTGACAGTGCTTTTGTATCAAAGCACTCCATTCCTGTTTTGCCTCGGTCTGTTCCGCTTGCTATTGAGGCCATTGATGGCAGGCCCCTTCAGCCCGCACTTGTTACTCACGAAACCGCTCCATTGTCCATGGCTGTTAGGGCTCTCCATTTTGAAACCCTCAAGTTCCAGGTGATAAACTCTCTGCATTTTCCGGTTGTTCTGGGTTATCCCTGGCTCCAAAAGCACAATCCCAGTCTTGACTGGCGCAGGTCCGAAATTTTGTCATGGTCCCTGCAATGTATTTCCACTTGTCTTCGGAAACCAGTTAATGTCGTGTGCACTTCATCGGTATCACAATTGCCAGAGGAGTACAGAGAGTTCCTAGACGTTTTTGACAAGGTGTGTGCCGGTACGTTGCCTCCTCACCGGTCTTAGGATTGTGCCATAGACCTGCAACCCGGAGCCATTCCTCCTCGGGCCGGGTGTACCCTCTGTCTGTTGCAGAGAATTGTGCTATGGAGGAGTATGTTGCTGATGCTGTAGCGGGGGATCATCAGCAAATCCTGCTCTCCTGCAGGGGCTGGCTTCTTCTTTGTGAAGAAAAAGGATGGCGAGTTAAGACCATGCATTGATTATAGGGGTCTTAATCGTCTTACCATTAAGAATGCTTACCCTATTCCGCTCATTACGGAACTCTTTGATCACCTCAAGGGAGCTACGGTCTTTACTAAACTTGATTTGAGAGGAGCGTACAATTTCATTAGGATTAAGGAGGGCCACGAATGGAAAACAGCATTTAACACCATTAGCGGGCATTATGAGTATCTTGTAATGCCCTGTGGCCTATTTAATGCTCCTGCTGTTTTTCAGGAATTTATTAATGATGTCCTATGAGATATGTTGCAACAGTGTGTTGTGGTGTACTTAGACGACATCCTCATCGTTCTGATGTTACACGGGTTCTTCAGAGACTACGTGAGAACGGCCTGTTTTGTAAACTCAAGAAATGTGAGTTCCATCAGACTCAAGTAACCTTCCTAGGTTATGTTATCTCTGTTGCAGGGTTCTCCATGGATCCTGACAAGTTATCTGCAGTTCTGCAGTGGCCTCGCCCAGTTGGTCTTCGGTCTATTCAATGTTTTTTGGGTATTCGCCAATTACTATAGAAAGTTTATTAAAAACTTTTCTTCCTTGGTCAAACCTATCACAGACATGACCCATAAAGAGATTAAGACCTTTGATAGTCTGCCTTTGCTGCCGCTCCAGTTCTGGCTCATCCTTTTTTTTTTTTTTTTTTCAAAAGTGTTTTTATTAAGGCAAAAAAAAGAGACAAAGATAACAATCAAGGAATGAAGGGTAACATCTCCATACCAATAGTACAAATCAATAGTCTCATACAGTAATACAACATTAAGCAAAACGTTAATTGAGGCAAAGTATCACCCTTCATCTAAGCCTCTTTTTGTAATGTTTAAACACTCAGGCGTCTTCAATATATTAGAGATCCGCTTATGGGATCTGGTGACTGGGGCCAATCTGAAGACATCTTCAAGAATTTGGAGAGTCCTCATCATATGCTAGCTTGTTTTTTGGTATGAATTCATAGTGTCCCCTAACCAAGCAGGTCCAATCAAGTGACCAGTGACTGCATTAAACCATTGAGGACATGATGATGAAGTTAATAATAAAAGGACCAGTTTCAGTGTATATAAATTATAGGCAAACTTTGAGTTAAACAGATATACACACAAATGAAAGTACAAAAATGGTATCAAGATTACTCTACCAGCTGGTATCGGTGATGTACCAGAACAGGTCTCAGTTGCCACTATAAGCATAAATTGACATTCGTAACGGAACATTGATAGAAACGTGAACATTAGCAAAACCATAGTTACAAATAAACTTTGATAAGCCAAAATACACTAAACAAATGAGAATATCCTGTATTAGGGCCCGAGGAACCTTTTCACATGAATGCAGGGGAAAACTTAGCCCTAGGTCTTGGGACTAGGTAGAGACTGCTTAACTCTACCAGAGAGGAGTGCGGAGGAGAAAGCATTCATCCCTACCGCACAAGAGTGGCAGGGGGCGGAAGACAGACCAGTAATAACTTAGCCTAATATTGCTGGTTAGCATACTTAACAGATATACAAGCTCTGGTATTAAGGATAGAATAAGAAAGAGGATTGGGATACAGTCAGATCCCAAGGGATCACATGATGCATGGTAATCTATCCACGGTGTGTATTAATAGTAATAGAGAAGTGTATATTTTGACCATAATTTGATAAAGCGAAAACCCAGATGTTAAAATTTACTTATTGTCTGGTATAGGGTACTATAGTGGGGGTAATGTCTACTAAATTTACTACTAGGGACATAGGATTAAACATTAACAGTGCCTAGCAGATGTGCATAAATCCAGTCAGTCAAATAACAACATCATGTGAAGCAATATGTACAGAAAAAATGGCAATATGAATAGTTAGGCATAATACATCCTAGTCACCCAGCCAAAGGGCTGCAGCATAATGTGAAGCTGTAGTCTTATAGGAGTAGCAGCCATCAGCCCCTTAAATGGATCAGACACATGAGCTACAGTAATATACACCTTATAAATAGATAAATGGCCATCGGGACCAGATCACAAATATAGGGAGATGCTAGTGTAGGGGTCAGCTGGGAATGCAGGATGCACATCCCCTGGTTATAGAGCATTAGAAAGCAATTGTCATTTCAAGCCCCCTTTCCGCAGAGTATGCTATTATACTATTCAAAACACACTAAAATGGCGGTATTTTAGAATAAACAACCCATAACAGTCACACAGTAAACATAAAGAAAACGGAAGGAATACACCATACACTGTACCAGGAGAACAGCAGGACACAAAATGTTCATTAAACATCTATATTGTGAGTCTATTCATATATATCCACCCTTTACGATGCACATGTAAAGCAAAGGTTTCCCAATAAACAAGTAGCTGTCGCAATCCTTTGCATCAGGGTGATACAAAAAAAAAACAGTCTCGCAGTGTCTCTCTGTATCAGCATTATGGAGCCCAGGGATCAGCACAACTACCCCACACCAACCCTCTTGGGTATGATGGCCATGATCGTGAGGCAGACACCAATATAGTTCATACTGTACTGAGTGTGCACGGAGGCAACCGCTGCATATGAGGTGTTGGTGATTAGAGAGGTGCAGGCCTCTCGTCGCCTCCATACACACCCCAGGCAAGTCCAGGCAGCATTTCAGGGAACCCATCATACCTCCCCAGCTGACCATCCAGGTATCTCTCCAGGCATCTTCCCCCCCCAGAGCTAACTTGCCGCCAGACATCCCGCGGTCCAGAGGGACTCACTGCCGCTGCTGGGCTACATCTCTGAAGGGACGGATAAGCGGGGGATTGCGACTCGTGCACGGCTGCTCTTGAGGGTTCATGAGCTCCCCTCTCCCCCCCTCATCTGTTGTCGGTACATGAGTGGGTGCGTGGGAAACAGGTCCTGTAGGGATCGTCTTTAGAGTCGGTGTTGCGCCTGCTACTTTTCTGCTCCTCAAGTCGTCTCTCACTTTATTCACCGTCTCAATCATGCTGTCTATTCTTTTGCAGAATGTCTTCTCAAGTTCCTCCATGTAGGTCTGTAACACAGTATAAATCTCCTCCATGATAAAGGATCTATCGTAATGTGCCGCTCAGAGTCCACTTATCCTCCGCAGTATATTTAGAGATGCGTGTTTCTTCTGTAGTAGGCCGCAGCCGCGGTCTTTCCTACTATTTTATCAGTGGTGTTTAGGAGGAGATTGCTATGAGACACTTTACAGTCTTGTGGGTGTTATTGCTAGTATCCTGGAACTCTCCCGGCCACTTAGTAATAATTTTCAAGCTTTCCTATTTAGTTTAAATATCTTTTTTCTGTCAGTTTTTAGCAGAGCTCTGATTCTGTGCGACTGTCCTGAACTGCAGTTGGCTCCGCCCCCCCCCCCCCCCCCGTTCTGGCTCATCCTAAGCCTGTCCTGCCTTTCGTTCTTGAGGTCGATGCGTCTGAGACTGGAGTAGGTGCCCTCTTGTCACAACGTCCTACGCCTGACGGTTCCTTGCATCCATGTGGTTTCTTCTCTAAGAAATTGTCTCCAGCGGAGTGCAATTATGAAATTGGCAACAGGGAATTACTGGACATAATTTTGGCATTTAAGGAATGGAGGCATCTTCTTGAGGGTACTAGCGTGCCAGTGCTCATTCTTACTGACCACAAGAATTTAACTTATCTATCTTAAGCAAAACGTTTGTCGCCCCGACAGGCCAGATGGGTGCTGTTTTTGTCTCGGTTTAATTATGTGGTCTCCTACCTGCCTGGTAGTAAGAATGTTAGGGCTGATGCCCTCTCTCAACAATTTTCGCCTCTGTCCAAGGATGAGTCTGTACCTACTCCTGTTATACCTCCTGACCATATTTTGGCTACCATAAGTACTAATTTGACTTCTCCCTTAGGGGAGGAGATCCTGGCTCCACAAACCAATGCACCCCCTGAGAAACCTAGTGCTAAGTGTTTTGTTCCTGAGAATCTTTGAACTAAACTTTTGCACACTTACCACTATCCTAAAGCCGCAGGTCACACAGGCAAGAACCAAATTATTTGGTCTGTCACTCGACAATTCTGGTGGCCAGGTCTTCGTTCTGATGTTGCTGCGTATGTTGCCTCCTGCTCAGTTTGTGCACAGAATAAGACTCCTCGACGTATTCCTGTGGGTCTTCTTCAACCTATTGGTAATGGTGAGCGTCCTTAGACACATATTTCCATGGACTTCATTGTCGAGCTCCCTGTTTCCAATGGCAATACTGTTATCCTTATGGTGGTTGACCGCTTTTCTAAAATGTCACTTGATGAAGCTGCCTACCGCTCAGGAGCTTGCTTCAATTTTTGCCCGGGAGGTCTTCCGTTTACATAGGTTACCCAAGGAGATAGTGTCGGACTGGGGTAGCCAGTTTGTCTACAGATTTTGGCGTTCCTTTTGTGCTCAAATGGGGATCCAGCTTTCCTTCTCCTCAGCATATCACCCTCAATCCAATAGGGCTGCGGAACGGTCTAATCAAGCTCTGGAACAGTTCCTCCGTTGCTATGTCTCAGATCACCACAATAATTGGTCTGAACTGTTACCTTGGGCAGAGTTTGCTCATAATAGTGCTATTAATGCTTCCTCCAAGTTATCCCCGTTCATGGCAAATTATGGGTTTCAACCATCCTTGTTGCCCGATTCATTCATGTCTCAGGGTATTCCGGCTTTGGAGGAGCATCTCCGGCAACTCCATTCCACGTGGGTACAGATTCAGGATTGCCTTCATCATTCTATGCAGTGCCAAAAGTTCCAGGCTGATCGTAGGCGTCTGCCCGCACCTTCCTACCAGGTTGGTGAGAGAGTTTGGCTGTCCTCCCGCAACTTCAACCTTCGTGTGCCTTCCAATAAATTGGCTCCCCATTATGTTAGTCCTTTTCGAATACTCCGACGGGTTAATCCTGTGGCCTAGGCTCTTGACCTTCCTCCTGCTATGAGCATCTCCAATGTTTTTCATGTCTCCCTCTTGAAACCATTGGTTTGTAATCGGTTTACCACTGTGTTGCCTCATCCCCATCCTATCTTTGTTGACAACCATGAGGAGTATGAGGTCAGCAGCATTATTCACTCTGGTATGTCCAGGGGCCGTGTACAGTATTTTGGTTCACTGGAGGGGCTATGGTCCGGAGGAGCGTTCTTGGGTTCCCTCCTCTGATGTTCATGCTCCCGCCCTCCTCCGTGCCTTCCATGCCTGTTTCCCCAATAAGCCTTTTGTCCTCCCGCAGGGGAGGGGTCGTTGAGGCGGAGGGAACTGTCAGGGTTTTTTCCCTGTTTTTTTTTGCCATGTGCTGCTAGCAGCCATTTTACTCACCTCTCTTGCTGACTATGGTGCATTGTGGGGGATGCTGCTCATTTCCTGCACTTCCTTTTATGGCTAGACTGGTGTACATCATCCGTGTGAGACAGGATGCAGTCTCAGAATTTTGAGGTAATCACTTATTATTTAAAGGGCCTCTGTTCAGTATGCTTTGCCTTTGCGTTGTCTCAGACCTGTTTGTGAGAGTTCCTGGTGTATTACCTGGCTGCCTGACATCCTTCCTGGTTCCTGATCCCTGGCTTGTTCCTGACTCTGCTGTTTTCCTTGTTCCTGATTCCGGCTCGTCTGACTATTTGCTTTGGATCCTGACTCGGCTCGTCTGACTACCAGCTCTGGTTTTGACTCCTGGCTTGTTATTTGACTTGTGGACTTTTTATTATTTGTTGCTATTAATAAAGGTGTGATTATTTTTGCACTTCTCGTCTCAGTCTGATTCCTGGCACCTTGTCAGTCTCCTCTTTTATCTCCCTGAGGGTAGGGGCAACAATGAGAATTTATAAGTGCTCATTTTCAAGAAAATAAGTAGGTACAATGGGCCCCAGTACTAGGTGCTGTGTGGACAAGGTTCTCAACTTGAGAACCTGTCTGCATGGATTTGCAACAAAAACGCAGTGAACTGTATATCGTTGCTCGGATGTATCATTAGACACTTGCACGAGAATGAACTGTCAATCACCCCGAGCAAGCGTGTTCAGGTTGATTTCAATACACCATGTCAGAGGTGGCCCCGACTGTAAGAAGCAGCGGTCTGGTGACCAATACTTTTTACATTATGAGATGCCGGCTTGCATGTGCGAGCCTGTCCTGCAAGTGCTCAAAAGCAGCTTACGCTGCTTAATATATTGAGCCCAATATGTTTTTACTTTGATTTAACATATTTGTTTTTACTAATGGAACGCTGTTTCATACACTTTTAATAGCAGCAAGGGCTACTAATGACACATAGTAATATAGCTGCAGTAATGAACATGATTTTGCCTTTACAACGAGGCATCCTCGCAAACATCTGTGAATCTAGGTCATTGTCAAGTGAAGATTACATGCTACAGTATTGCTCAAAAGATGACATTACATCATGTTAAATACTCACAAAACAGTCATTGTTTATTCTTCAAAACCAAGAACGATAAAATCATTTCCCAATGTTAGGTTTTAAAATGAATGAGTTCTTTAAGTGAAAAAAAAGTATTAGTATTGTTATTGTGTTGGTCCACTTCTTGCCTTGATAACTGCAAAACAGACTTGGAATGGACAGTTTCAGGTTTTCCTGGGGCATCTTGTGGTACCAAATATGAAGTTCCTGAAGTTGTCAAAGGGTTGTTGGCTTCTTTTATATTATTTCTGCACCCATCTTATTCCAACAGGTTTATTGTATTAAGTCTGAATTATTCCCAGACTATTATATTTAAATTAGGACCTGATTCTCAATAACTTGCCTCATAAAGTGAATTAATTAGATTATTTAACTGAGCACTATAAAGTGTGTCTCTCCTTCACATTAAACATATTAGTGAACGCCCCTTAACCAGGGGCGTATTTTGGCCTAGGCAAGCAAGCCACTTGCCTAGGGCAGCAGATTGTAGGGGGGCAGCACATTTTTGTGGCTATATTTATAAGAAGCAAGCAGTCATTTTAAAAGTATTATACAGGTATATAATGGGAAATTTTGCCTAAGCAGCTAGCATTCTAGAGGGTATAAGAGAGTGCCCCTGGAGCTCATAGTTTAGAGGTAACTGTGAGCCTTTCATTTATTTAGCTAGCTATTGCCTTTAGTTCTGTTGGTTTTCAGAACTTACCACTGTGTTTGGAGAAGTATTGTTTCAAGAAATCTGTGGTGTTTTATTATATATATTGCAGCAATATATAGATATGTGTGTATGTATGCCTGTGTGTGTCTGCCTGTGTGTATATATATATATATATATATATATATATATATATATATATATATATATATATATATATATATATATATATATATAAAACAAATAAATCCAAAGGATGCACTGGCCTTGATTCAAAATATTTCATTAGTGAGTTAACGTTTTTAGGGAGTAACCTTTCACAGGAGTCTGAGGACGGGGGTTATTTCCTAAAAACGTTAACTCACTAATTAAATATTTTGAATCAACGCAAGTGCACCCTTTGGATTTATTTGCTACTTATATACTGGATGGCACAGTTGTACGGGAGGAACAGAGAGCAGAGAGTGCTGATATCTTGGTAATATATATATATATATGTGTGCGTGTGTGTATATATATATATATATATATATATATATATATATATATATATATATATGTGTGTGTCTGTATATATATATATATATATATATATATATATATGTGTGTGTGTGTGTGTGCATGACAGTGTTTATGTGCATAACTCTGTGTGTATGTGTGTCCTTGTCTATGTGTATGTGTGTACATTTTGTGCAAGCCTTGATGAACATTTACTTTGGAAATGTTTTGGGCAGCAGAATCTTGAGTACCTAGGGCAGCATAAAACCTAAATACGACACTGCCCTTAACATTTCCCCAAGGTAGAAAAAAGCCTTTAAAAAACAGTCTAAAGGGCCTTGTAATACGGATAATGCATCTTATAGAATCTCATCACACCAGAAAGCTTTAGAGAATCAAACTCTTAATATGGTTACTCTGTAGCCTATTTTCACCTGTGAATTGATAAAAAAATAAATATAAAATTAGAAATAAATTACATTTTTGTTTAATTTGTGTTTTAAGTAATAGTATTTACCTTTCTGCTCTGTGACAATAGCACAGAATCATCTTGAAATATGCAGTTGCCACAATCCTGGTAGTTGTGCTTTATTGTGACCAATAAAGTATTTTCAAGAATGTCTCTGTATATCTCACCATTTAATAATTCAATACAACTTACCCATTTATAGGATATACATTCCCATACCATCCGGCACATATGTTTAACTGTAGACACAACGCAAAATAAATTTTATCAACCTCTTATTACATCTATCACTCTTACCATATCACAACATAAGACTTTTCTGTTTTCTCACATTTACAGCAGATCTCATTTGTTGTACAAGATATCACGCATATTGTCTATTATATACATTTAAATGTGTAAATTTCAGAACTGTCCAATAGAAATAGACTATAGAAAAGAGGTAAAAAGAAGCTTAAATAATCTAGATGATTTATAAATATGTACATCCACAATGGTGTTGTTGCACAAAATATCCGTTTAATTCCAAATCTGAAAAGGTCAGTTTGGCATTTTGTCTAGTGCCCTTAGCTGTCAGATACGATAAGTAAAAAATGGTAATAAGAATAATCTATTGTAAAGTATCGAGAAATAGGATAGATATTTCTGTGTGTTACCTCGGGAATCAGCATAGTAATGCTGAGAAACGTGTAGCAATATGTGTATATTAATATAAGCTCTATGGACACACTTTTGTTTTCAAATAATTTCAATGTTTTAATAAAGTGTTTGACTTATATACTGTTTGGAGTCGATTCACAATAACAGTGCATGAACAGAAATCAGCAGATCCTCTGATCAGGAATGGAGATGTGGGGCCGATTTGCTGACACACTGATCTCTCAGCTTGCTGCATTAACCACAGTCTGGTGCTGCCTAGTCTGAGTATAATCTGTTACAGTGCTATATGGTGAAGGTCTGTTGTGGTTATTCTGCACTAGGAAGCACCTTTCCTTTTTTATTCATATTTACTCTCTGATACTGCCTCAAAATGGTGAAATTGTCTTTAACCTGGAATTCTCTCATACTTATTAAACCTGTTCTTGAGTTTCAGGTCATGAAATTCAGTTACTTCCTTGCTTTTCACAAATGTATGTAACTTACTTAATCTTCTCATTGCAAAAGAGGAACATATCTTCAGGGGTTTTTGTGGTTTCCAGCTTAATTATTGCTCCAACTCAGTCACCTGCATTTTCGCCATGGGACGTTGCAAAGACGCTCAGTTTACTTTTATACCAAAGTCCTTCTCATGGTTAAACAAACTGGCAAAATTCTTCTTGTTTTTTTACATTGGCTTGCAGATGCATCAGAAAAATAAATAATCTTTCCTGTCTTGGGAAATATCCCCTGTACCTTCAATAATATTCTGCTTAGTTTCACCAGTCGTTCTGAGACATTGAATTGCTTGCTGATTTTGTTCAGAATTTTAACTTTGTCTTCTTTGTTTGCTATGCCACACTTTTCTTTAAGAGCCTCTATCTGTCATATTCTTCTGTTGACAAGAGTTTTTGCACTGTTATATTCTGCTGGAATCATCTCATCAAACAATTCTCAGAAATTTATTTTCAAAGTTTCAGAAATCTTTCGTACTTTAGCTCTCAACGCACTGTCTTTTATCTACACTTCTCTTCCTAATCTTGAATGCAGGGGATACTCCAAGAGCAGCACAAGCTGAGTCAGCCTTGTGAAGAGAATCTTAGGGTAATACATAGTCCTCTGCTCCATACATGTGTCTTTTTCAATCATAAACATTTTTTGTAGCAGGTGAGACAGAGTGACATACCAGGGACAAGTTTTAGAGGATAGTTCTTTTCCTTTGACATGTGCTCTAATCAAATTTCTCATTGTACTTACAAACTGATGTAACATCACATCCTACCCTTGAACACAGTAACTTATTTTCTTCTGAGCTGTAGTCACTTACTGCTTTTATCACAGGAGAAACAACACCATAGCTCTGTTTATGACACTATTCATTTGTAAAACACCCAAGTGAACACAGTCGGCTAGATTTAGAGTTGGGCGGTAGCCGTCAAAACCAGCGTTAGAGGCTCCTAACGCTGGTTTTTACCGCCCTCTGGTATTTGGAGTCAGTCAGGAAAGGGTCTAACGCTCACTTTACAGCCGCGACTTTTCCATACCGCAGATCCCCCTACGCCATTTGCGTATCCTATCTTTTCAATAGGATCTTTCTAACGCCGGTATTTAGAGTTGTGGCTGAAGTGAGCGTTAGAAATCTAACGACAAAACTCCAGCCGCAGAAAAAAAACAGTAGTTAAGAGCTTTCTGGGCTAACGCCGGTTTATAAAGCTCTTAACTACTGTGCTGTAAAGTACACTAACACCCATAAACTTCCTATGTACCCCTAAACCGAGGTCCCCCCACATCGCCGCCACTCTATTAAATTTTTTAACCCCTAATCTGCCGCTCCGTACACCGCCGCCAGCTGTTATCCCTATGTACCCCTAATCTGCTGCCCCTAATACCGCCGACCCCTATATTATATTTATTAACCCCTAATCTGCCCCCCCCAACGTCGCCGCCACCTACCTACACTTATTAACCCCTAATCTGCCGAGCGGACCGCACCGCTACTATAATAAAGTTATTAACCCCTAATCCGCCTCACTCCTGCCTCAATAACCCTATAATAAATAGTATTAACCCCTAATCTGCCCTCCCTAACATCGCCGACACCTAACTTCAAGTATTAACCCCTAATCTGCCGATCGGAGCTCACCACTATTCTAATAAATGTATTAACCCCTAAAGCTAAGTCTAACCCTAACCCTAACACCCCCCTAAGTTAAATATAATTTTTATCTAACGAAATAAATTAACTCTTATTAAATAAATTAATCCTATTTAAAGCTAAATACTTACCTGTAAACTAAATCCTAATATAGCTACAATATAAATTATAATCATATTGTAGCTATTTTAGGATTAATATTTATTTTACAGGCAACTTTGTATTTATTTTAAACAGGTACAATAGCTATTAAATAGTTAATAACTATTTAATAGTTACCTAGTTAAAATAATTACAAAATTACCTGTAAAATAAATCCTAACCTAAGTTACAATTAAACCTAACACTACACTATCAATAAATTAATTAAATAAAATACCTACAATTATCTACAATTAAACCTAACACTACACTATCAATAAATTAATTAAATACAATACCTACAAATAACTACAATTAAATAAACTAACTAAAGTACAAAAAATAAAAAAGAACTAATTTACAAAAAATAAAAAAATATTTACAAACATTAGAAAAATATTACAACAATTTTAAACTAATTACACCTACTCTAAGCCCCCTAATAAAATAACAAAGACCCCCAAAATAAAAAAATGCCCTACCCTATTCTAAATTAAAAAAGTTCAAAGCTCTTTTACCTTACCAGCCCTTAAAAGGACCTTTTGTGGGGCATGCCCCAAATAATTCAGCTCTTTTGCCTGTAAAAAAAAACATACAATACCCCCCCACATTACAACCCACCACCCACATACCCCTAATCTAACCCAAACCCCCCTTAAATAAACCTAACACTAAGCCCCTGAAGATCTTCCTACCTTATCTTCACCTCGCCGGGTATCAGCGATCCGTCCTGGCTCCGAAATCTTCATCCAAGCCCAAGCGGGGGCTGGCGATCCATAATCTGGCGGCTGAAGAGGTCCAGAAGAGGCTCCAAAGTCTTCATCCTATCCGGGAAGAAGAGGCGATCTGGACCGGCAACCATCTTGATCCAAGCGGCATCTTCTATCTTCATCTGATGACGACCGGCTCCATCGTGAAGACCTCCAGCACGGATCAATCTTCTTCTTCCGACGTCCAACTGAAGAATGAAGGTTCCTTTAAGGGACGTCATCCAAGATGGCGTCCCTCGAATTTCGATTGGCTGATAGGATTCTATCTGCCAATCGGAATTAAGGTAAGAAAATTCTGATTGGCTGATGGAATCAGCCAATCAGAATCAAGTTCAATCCGATTGGCTGATCCAATCAGCCAATCAGATTGAGCTCGCATTCTATTGGCTGTTCCGATCAGCCAATAGAATGCGAGCTCAATCTGATTGGCTGATTGGATCAGCCAATCGGATTGAACTTGATTCTGATTGGCTGATTCCATCAGCCAATCAGAATTTTCTTACCTTAATTCCGATTGGCTGATAGAATACTATCAGCCAATCGGAATTCGAGGGATGCCATCTTGGATGACGTCCCTTAAAGGAACCATCATTCTTCAGTTGGATGTTGGAAGAAGAAGATTGATCCGCGCTGGAGGTCTTCACGATGGAGCCGGTCGTCATTGGATGAAGATAGAAGATGCCGTTTGGATCAAGATGGTTGCCGGTCCGGATCGCCTCTTCTTCCCGGATAGGATGAAGACTTTGGAGCCTCTTCTGGACCTCTTCAGCCGCCGGATTATGGATCGCCAGCCCCCGCTTGGGCTTGGATGAAGATTTCGGAGCCAGGACGGAACGCTGATAACCGGCGAGGTGAAGATAAGGTAGGAAGATCTTCAGGGGCTTAGTGTTAGGTTTATTTAAGGGGGGTTTGGGTTAGATTAGGGGTATGTGGGTGGTGGGTTGTAATGTTGGGGGGGGGTATTGTATTTTTTTTTACAGGCAAAAGAGCTGAACTTCTTGGGGCATGCCCCGCAAAGGGCCCTGTTCAGGGTTGGTAAGGTAAAAGAGCTTTGAACTTTAGTAATTTAGAATAGGGTAGGGCATTTTTTTTATTTTGGGGGTCTTTGTTATTTTATTAGGGGGCTTAGAGTAGGTGTAATTAGTTTAAAATTGTTGTAATATTTTTCTAATGTTTGTAAATATTTTTTTATTTTTTGTAACTTAGTTCTTTTTTATTTTTTGTAACTTAGTTAGTTTATTTAATTGTAGTTATTTGTAGGTATTGTATTTAATTAATTTATTGATAGTGTAGTGTTAGGTTTAATTGTAGATAATTGTAGGTATTTTATTTAATTAATTTAATGATAGTGTAGTGTTAGGTTTAATTGTAACTTAGGTTAGGATTTATTTTACAGGTAAATTTGTAATTATTTTATCTAGGTAACTATTAAATAGTTCTTAACTATTTAATAGCTATTGTACCTGTTTAAAATAAATACAAAGTTGCCTGTAAAATAAATATTAATCCTAAAATAGCTACAATATGATTATAATTTATATTGTAGCTATATTAGGGTTTATTTTACAGGTAAGTATTTAGTTTTAAATAGGATTAATTTATTTAATAAGAGTTAATTTATTTAGTTAGATAAAAATTATATTTAACTTAGGGGGGTGTTAGGGTTAGGGTTAGACTTAGCTTTAGGGGTTAATACATTTATTAGAATAGTGGTGAGCTCCAGTCGGCAGATTAGGGGTTAATGTTTGAAGTTAGGTGTCGACGATGTTAGGGAGGGCAGATTAGGGGTTAATACTATTTATTATAGGGTTATTGAGGCAGGAGTGAGGCGGATTAGGGATTAATAACTTTATTATAGTAGCGGTGCGGTCGCTCGGCAGATTAGGGGTTAATAAGTGTAGGCAGGTGGAGGCGATGTTGAGGGGGCAGATTAGGGGTTAATAAATATAATATAGGGGTCGGCAGTGTTAGGGGCAGCAGATTAGGGGTACATAGCTATAAAGTAGCTGGCGGCGGTGTACGGAGCGGCAGATTAGGGGTTAATAATAATATGCAGGGGTCAGCAATAGCGGGGGCGGCAGATTAGGGGTTAATAAGTGTAAGGTTAGGGGTGTTTAGACTCGGGGTACATGTTAGGGTGTTAGGTGCAGACTTAGGAAGTGTTTCCGCATAGCAAACAATGGGGCTGCGTTAGGAGCTGAACGCTGCTGTTTTGCAGGTGTTAGGTTTTTTTTTCAGCTCAAACAGCCCCATTGTTTTCTATGGGGGAATCGTGCACGAGCACGTTTTTGAAGCTGGCCGCGTCCGTAAGCAACGCTGGTATTTAGAGTTGCAGTGGCGGTAAATATGCCTGTACGCTCCCTTTTTTGAGCCTAACGTAGCCATTCTGTGAACTCTAAATACCAGCGGTATTTAAAAGGTGCGGGAGAAAAAAAGCACGCGTAGCTAACGCACCCCTTTGGCCGCAGAACTCTAAATCTAGCCGAGTATTTGCATATATGGATAAAATCCAGGAACACACTTTAGCTCCTAGCATCTAACTCACAAGAATGCAGCCAACACACTGACAAGCTGTGTCCATAAATTTGCAGGTTTGGACATGCCCAGACATGCAAAGACAAGTCACCCTACCCTAATGTTATGTTTGTGCCTTCATCAACATGAAAGATCATGTTTCACGGTTGCCATTATAAAATGTAGAGCTCATTGACAAACATAAGCTATTGTATGTCAATCATAAACTTAATTTGTTTCAAATACTGTTCATTTTTATTATGTTATTTTACATCTTGTTATTTCTCAAAACACATGACTAATGTAGGCTTTTCTCCAGATTTCTACTAGCCCTATCTCTTTAACCAGTAAAATCTCAAACTCAATTTGTACAGCAGAATGTTACCATAGAGGACTTATATCTGTAAATATTTACTATCTGGTCCAGCACCAGTGAAAATGTTACTCTCACCACCATAAAAAAAATTAATAATAAGAGAATCCTCAAACCTGAAATGTTCTGCATGCACACTATACTCACCTATGTACCCCCTAAAAAATGTAGGATAGGCTTGAACCCTTCTGATTAAAATTGACCCTAAAAGTGGAACTTTTAGCGATTTTAATCATTACATTAGGAATTAAATTCTAAGTCTAAGGATCAAAAATGTTTTTATATGTACATGTACCTTGTAATGTGATCTAGAGATGGTCCAAGGAGATAGGAACATCGTGAGCTGTGATATTGAGGTTTCTGTAAACATCTGTATGACCAAAATTTGTTGTGCACCATGTCACAAAGCTGAATACTGTGATTAAACCAAGTAACAAAAAAACTGAAAATGGTCAAGCAACCCATGTTGGACAACTTGAGATGGATTGACCCTATACAAATTATACCACTTAAAAGAATGGAATCTTCTGCATTATATATAGAGCCACTCTTGGACTCTAAGCCATATATAGAAAAATAAACTATAGTAGAAGGTACTGTATATTGAATCTTAGATAAAAGCATACTTGAGCTAACCGATAACTATAAGGATTGGTTACCTATATAATTCTTATCAAACTTTACGGAGGGTATAACTATGCATGTAAAATAAATATGCATGGTGGTTATAAAATCAACCATAGCGCACAGATTTATATACTGATATAACAGTCTTACTAAATCAAACATAAGGAACCCCTTACATGACAGACTAATATGGCAATAGGAGACTACATGGAGCTAACTGGTGATAGGTTAAATCATAACTGCTAAGATATATTATAAAAAGGCTGATCATTGAATTAGATCATGTACAAGTGTACCATTGGTATATACCCAAAAAATAAATATATCCACATATATTGACTCCCTTAATCCCTATCAAAACTGGAACATAATAATAATATCTGTTTGGACATTCATCCCTGAAAAAAACAACAGAATAAAGATACGAATGGGGGGGGGGGGAATATTGATCAATAAAGCATCTTGTCTGTACCAATATAAATATCTTTTTTTTATTGTTTTATATATATATATATATATATATATATATATATATATACACACACATATATACATATATATATATATATATATACATACATACATATACAGTATATACTATTATATATACAATTTCCAAACTACAATATCCATGTTATACTTTCTGACTAAATGGCAAAGAAATTACATTTTTTACTGAATATCCATGTAAAAACACAATATAAGGGTCACTAGCATACTTGTGAATTTCAAAATGAGAGGAAACTCAGAAACAATTTTAATACTGATTTAAATGTAACTTCAATGTTCCTTTGTACTGGCAGCAGATAGGTTAAATTACTGATGGTGCATCTATGACACCACTTATTGCATGGTACATGCAGCTTCATAAGGATGTATATAAGACGCAGTGTCCCCTCAGTTCTATATGTCACATATCCAGATTAGACCTGTGATCAAACCACAAGCCCCAGCATCCCCATTCTAAGTAACAAACCCACATTAGACCTCAAACCAGATCCCAAGGTGATGCAGCCCCTCTATTGGCCACATACATCAGACTAGAAAAAAGGTTTGGCTTCACTTCCCCTTTATAAGCCACATAACACTAAACTTAGATCTGACAAGACCCTTCAGCTCTTCTATCAGGTACATGCCCACATCATATCAGTACATGAGCCTGCAGCTCATCTCTCAGGCCCATACTCACATCAGAAACCAGGACCTCAAACCCCTTAAAGGGACAGTCTAGTCAAAATTAAACTTTAATGATTCAGATAGAGCATACAATTTTAAGCAACTTTCTAATTTACTCCTATTAATTTTTCTTTGTTCTCTTGCTATTTTATTTGAGTGTAAGCTTAGGAGCTGGACCGTTTTTGGTTCAGAACCTGGGTAGCCCTTGCTGGATGGTGGCTACTTTTAGACACCAATCACAAAGTGCTACCCAGGTGCTAAACCAAAAATGGGCCGGCTCCTATGCTTACATTGTTGTTTTTTTCAAATAAAGATACCAAGAGAATGAAGAAAAAATTGATATGATTAAATTAGAAAGTTGTTTAAAATGGCATGCTCTATCTGAATCATGAAACTTTAATTTTGACTAGACTATTCTTTTAATTTAAAATCCCATACCCAGTGGGCTGTATCTAAAGCATAAAGGCTAGGAAATGTCTATGACGGGGCAAAAGAGGAAGAGGAAACTACTGGTCCTACCTGCCTCACTGCAAAAAGTACACAGATAGCACGCTAATGCACACGGGTAAGCGGAGCAAAGTGTCAGCACTGTCTGAGATATAGAAATCAAAGACATAAGCTGGTGCTTAAACCCAGAGACGAATCAAGGCATGGATACCAGCAGCATTTCCCTTTTGTAATATGGATACATAGTGTATATATAGCTATTTTATATAGTAATATAGTACAGGTTTGTAATGTGTATGGTGGGTGTCTATTTCACAGGTAAATGAAGACTGGGTGACTATGAAGCCTGGGATGAAATGCACCCAGGAGGATATTGATATGAATCTGGTTAGGTACGTGCACACAGGGATTATAGGCTCAAGGAACCAAGACAGCTTCACATTTCATTTGTGGGATGGTAGTAACAGGTCACCAGAACATAAACTGCATATAGGAATCAAGGACATGGAAAAAGGTATGTTAAAGTATATTAATGTCATTGCATACTAAATGTGTATGTGTTCTGATCTATTGTATGTGTTGTTATCTAGAAATAAAGCTGAAGTTGCCATTACGATAGGTGGCTGCTGAGGGCTTAGTGTGATCTTCTTTCCTAGTCAAGTCCTGCACCTTTGCTATCAAATAAATCAGATCAAGATGATGTGGTGAAATTACACAACTTTAATGATAAAAATATATAATTGTATTGCAGTTACCATAAAGTGATCAGCTTAAATGAAGTAGAGTAACATAATGACTGATGTATTATGCATGTCTAGCAATTACTGACTTAATTAAACCCATATAGAGTCAGGTAATAACTATAATACAATAGTAAAACATGTTACTTTCTTCCCTCTTTCTGCATAGGAGACATTGCAATATCTGTAAAACCTCTAAGCTTATCAAAGGGAGACAAAGCTATCATAAATACTGATGTCCTCCTTGCTACCGATGACACTGACAAACCAGAAGAGCTCCTATATGTGCTGTCCTCGCCTCCTCAGTATGGGCAGATTGAATATGTCACTCATCCTGGAATTCCCATAACAAGCTTCAGTCAGATGGACATAGCAGCTCAGATGATCTGCTATGTTCATGACAGTAGAGCTACCACTGATGCCGATATGTTCAGGTACGTGTCTGGATTTAAAGTACTTTTGCCCCTGATTTTTATGAACTGAATAAATATCATAAGCCCTTCCGTGTCAGTGCAATGTAACCTATTGATTTATTTAAACTATAAGTATAAGCAATTGATAGCAGTAGTTCTTAAACTGGATTTGCACTTGTATAGCTGATATATTGATCAATAAGCCCACAGTCTAGTTGTGGAATGGGTTACAGGGTTAACATCAAGGGCTATATTACAAGTGGGACACAATCAATAGCGCAGGGTGAGTTATATTTTGTTGGTATTACAAGTGGATGGTTAAATATTTTAACTAAAGCATTTTAATCAAAAATACCAATTGAAAATGCTGCACTATTTAAGACCATAAGTAAACCTTTAGTATTAATATTATGGCACAGAACTACAGGAAGAACTCCACTACTTACACATCATTGACTTTAGAGCTCAAGCAACCAAATATGAATATTAATTTACGCCTCAATAGATGTCTATTATGTGAGGGATTAAGAAGCACCCGCACTATCCAACATGCAGATGTTAGCGAGCCCTAGACTAATGCTCTAATAATAAATTACTTTGGAATGCACTCAAGCAATATTAACGCACAATATAGCTAACATTTTTGCACTCCACTAATTTAGGCCCAAATGTATTATTTGGATGATTGTTAAAAAAAAGTACAAACAACTTTTAAAAAGAATGGTAATGCTAGTAATTGAATCAAAGTTTACTATAGGTCATATATTTAAAATCTAAACTGGTGAGCATAATTGGTGTTTAATTTCTTGTTTTTAGGTTGGACAGCATTTTGTGCTGTATTGATACTAATTTTATCACAAACAGATGCTACAGAAGTCCATTGTCTTTAGTTATATAATTAATTTAAGTTTATGACGATTAGAAAATAAATATATGGGCAAATTATACATTTGTTCAGTAATAAAAAATGTTAAATTCATTAGTGTGTAAAATAAATAACATCAAACGTAGATTGAGTGCTGAGGTCAATAGTACTTTAAGAATTAATAAGGAAAAAAAATGGATACATAAAGCATAAACGGTTATGAATGTATTCCATAGCCCCTGCATCTGGTTACAGCAGAACTGCACCTGCCATTCTAGTGTTCTCACATGAGATTGTCACGGGTCCAAGTTAGTCATATAAAGCCAGTGTGGACAGGCTGTTTTTTTAATGAAAATATAATTAGGAACCCTTAAACAAAGACTCATTAATTTTTAAAACTATTTTAATTAACATTTCTTGCAGTTAAAAAGCTGGCAAAAAAACCATGACCGTTAACCTTGTGTGCTTCCCTTTGACTGCTTTTTGCAGCAGGCCAGAACAGTCGGGACAACATTAATTAATGCACGTCTGAGTGATCAGATTTTATGTTCCACTACTGCACTTTCTCTGAGTCAGAAATATGACTATATATTGTTGTCTAATGCTTCTGGGTTGGAAAAAGAATGCGGCACCGCTTGTTTGGACAGATGACATCGAGTGATTAGCAACCCCTGACATCAGGTGCCGACAGGAGAATGCCAAGTACACAAGCAAATGTCCTCCATTTTGACATGCTGGCTTGATTCTACATTGAGTTGGCACTATTTACTGCTCTTGCAAAAAAAAAAATCTTTATCTTTTTAAATTCCATGACAGATGGCAGCCTCTGTAGCCAGTTCCATCACCATGGAGCTTCAGGCTTCAGAGAGGATCTGAAAGGTTCAATTGAAGATGCAGCTCGCGCTGAGCATCAAGTACTTTCACTCACAGATTTTAACTGTTTAAACCAAGGCAAAAAATGTGTTTGACTCATTGCTAACTTGGTCTTCTTTAGATATAGATATAGTGTACACCTTCCAAAAACAACAAGTGTACACTTCTCTAAGCATATGTGCGCTTGTACAGATAACAAACATTTTTAAAAAGTTTGAAGAAAATATCAAAGTGAGACAACCTTTATTTTGTAAAAATTAAGTATGATTTTCTATTACTAGGAGACTAAAAAAATAATAATAATAATTATCATCCACATAGCAGTTTAGCTGAATCTGATAAACAATGCTTATTATTACAACTCACCTTAAAGTGAAGGTCCATTTTGATGAATTAGTGCCCGTTTTTTTTAACAAACCTATTAAAAACAAGGGCACTTTAATTAATCAAAATTGACATTTCACTGTTTTCTTCAAAAATGTACCTTTTAATTCTGAATGCCGCTCCAGCGATTCCCCCAGCCGTCGGAAGCCTCTGCAGACGTCAGAAATTACTAATCAGGCTTCCTCCAATCACAGCTTCCTCCCCCGGGGAATCTTGGCCTGATGCAACGCTGTGATTAGAGGAAACCGGATTCGTCATTTTGGACCCGCGAAGACAGCTTGCGACGGGCGGAGGAAGTGCTGGAGCGGCTGCCAGGATTAAAAGGTAAGTTTTTGATGAAAACAGTGAAATGTCAATTTTGATGAATTAAAATGCCCTTGTTTTTAATAGGTTTATTAAAAACCGGGCACTAATTCATCAAAATGGACCTTCACTTTAAAGGTACATGTTTATCAACCATGGAAACATGAAAAACTATCAGGCCTTGAACCAACCAGGCCACCACCCTGAGGTCTGTACAAGTATTGTAGTTGGAAGCTTAAAGGGATATGAAACCCAAAAATGTTAGATGGAGAATTGGGGCACCATTTAATTTGCAGACCCTAGAGACCTTGAATGTTCAATTATCACTTTATTTTCTTTATAATTTTATTTTTAATAAAAACATTAAAACATTTAAATGGAATAACATTAGATGATCATATTTTATTTGAGTATGTTTTATTTTTTATTACACTAGGATTCGGAATGTTCTATTAAGGAGGTGCTAGTATTTAGTGTCCCTTTGAGTATCACATGCATCCTACTGAAATTCAGAACTCGTAGATGTCGGGGGGGGGGGGGGAAGATAAATAACCTTTGTTCTACAGCTGTGCTTTTTTACTAAATGCATGTTTCTTCACAAACAATACTACTGGATTTATATTCAGTGGCTGACAGAGACAGAACTGACCACTATTAGTAGAGAAGGAAAAGCCTTCATATGTCTGGCAAGAAACATTGATTTACATCAAATAAAAAAAAGACATAATATGTCTTGAAATTTCCTTCTTTATATAAAAAATTATTTCATATAAGACTCCACCCCTACATCAGCACATCTAAAACAATGGACTTCATTTAGTTATTTGTACTGCTCCATACTGTGACTCTGCTCACACTGATTATAGACTGTTCTCTTCACTCCCATTGCTTCCCGACAATCAAGTAAGTCACCTAAGTATACACAACCCAGTCACACACAGCATTTCCTTAAGAAACCCTATAACTGTCAAACTGCTCAAATTATTCGTCTCATTTTCCATTTTTATACTTTTCAGTGGTTATATTCTCTAACTGAAACTGTATGATTTCTGCACTAATAAACCTCATATCACACTCACATTACTGTGCAGTCCTATAGCCACAAAAAGCACAATATTCCCTTGCCTCAGAGCCTCTCTGAGAGCCATATCTCCACATAAAGACCCACTGACATCTACAAACCACATGAGACTAGTGCTTAGACTCCTGACCCTGTAATTCCTGTTAGTCATATGCACACAAGAGACCTTAGATTAGACCCTATAGCCTTGCAGATCTTCTGCCTCATACGTTTTTACTTGTTACAAAAATGTTATATGCTGTTTGCTTTTTTGGACATTTAAAGTATTAACAGGCCTCAGTAATCACATATTGGTTAGCAGTAACTTATCATTTTTGCAGCAGTTTCTTACCAATTAAGCAGGGTCGGCTCCAGAACGAATGAAATAGGGGGGCATTTTTTTTTTCACAAGGGGCACGCATTTACAAAGCATGTATGAGAGTTAAAATAAGAGCAGACCTACATATTCTGCAGAAAGTGTAGCTTCTGGCTGGCTTATCCCACATTTGGAGAATATGAGCTAAATCACTAGGTAAAGGAATGAAGTCTACATACTATGCAGTGCACTAAAACAGAGCGATTAAACTTGAGACCCCCAGTGCAATAGCTCCTTAAAAACAATTCACCCCTTAATCACCATGATCCAAAACCCTTACACTCATTCTCACAGTTCGGCAGCTAACTCCTCCCCCAGCATGCAGCATTACATAACATTCATTATTTTATTTATTATTTTTAAAGCGTATATCATATTAATATTTTTTGAGGGGGCACAGCATTCCGTTTGGGTGGGCATTGCCCCCCAATGCCTCCCCTTGGAGCCGACCCTGGTCTTAAGCCAATTACCATTTCCATCAGGTCCGATCAGAATAACCAGCATTGTAACCTGTACCCAATTTCTAAACATTGAGGCAGTGCCATAAATTGTAAAAGATAGCAGGATTTGCCTAACTACCACACCTACCTACCGTTGTCATTTTTTTTTTTTTTTGGTATTTGAAGGTCCAGTAGGTCCTATATATGTCCTATGTCTAAGGCTTGCAGAAAGTATTAAGACTTTGTCTTAGCTTTAATTTTTAAAAAGAAAGGAACACTATGGATGAGTCATCAGCCTGAGGTAATAAGAGTAAATGCCAGATTATTAAGGGTCAGATTATGAGTGGCACGCTAACAGTTGCACGTAAGCGATATCGGGTTTATCGCGCCTGTTTGCGTGCGTCTGAAGTAGTTCACGTATTACAAGTTGAAAGTACATGCGATCGGTTGAGCGCAATGGAAGTTAATGCGCGCCGATTTAGCGCAACCTCAGAGCTCTGGTTAACTGTTACGATAGCATAAAAAGTTGCACAAAACATCTCAAAATTACATGTAAAAGTACAGTTGCACTCATAATAACCTTAATAAAAATCATTTTTTTTAAATTGCACAAAAAAGTTATAAAGGGATCAAAGATATGAAATTGCAGGTGTTAGGGGGAAAAAGTCAGGCAAAGGGCTTTAACAGAGATATATACATGTCTAATGATGTATATATGTACTGTATATAAATATATATATATATATATATATATATATATATATATATATATATATATATATATAAAACAAATATTTGATTTGTGGGTGTATGCACTCTCACCATCTGTCTTCAACTGCCAGGGTGCTGTAAAGATATGTCCACAGTTTCAACAATAGAATAAGCACTCTCTGGACTTTAGCCGTCTGTGTAATAAAGATTTTATTAGTGAAATCTTTATTACACAGACGGCTAAAGTCCAGTAAGTGCTTATTCTATTGTTGAAAATATATATATATGTGTGTGTGTATATGTATGTATTTATATACAGACATACTGTATATACACATATAAGCACAAATACATGTGTACACACACATACTATATATATATATATATATATATATATATATATATATATATATTTATACACATATATACATATACTATATATATATATATACACACACATACACATTAGAGCGATTTGCATCAAGTAGATGAAAACATGTAAAAGCATATTTATGCAATATTCATTTTTAATAAAGTGTTATAGTGTGTATTTACTGTAAATATTTTATATTCCGATGTTCTGTACATAGCAGAATATGTTTTATGTTCTAGATATGTTTGAGTGTACATCCTGTTAAGAAGGCTTTTTTTAAGTCAGAGATTGGCAACTTTTGCACGCTCCCAATGTTGATCTCAGAAATGTCCGTTTGCGAAACTGTAATAAGAATATATTATGGCTTAATGTAAAGAGTGCAACCATAGAGACATTCCCACGATCTTGTGCTCTTGAGTTGCTAAGTTTAATCTAATCAGTCTGCAGTCATACATTTTATTTACAAATGGCACTGAAACAATTATACGAATGTGAATACAACATTTTCATTGTGGTTCATTATCTTTCAGCTAGAGGTCTGATCACAACTTGTGTGTTGCTTGTACTATAAACTGTATTAAAAAAAACTATACAATAGCATGCTCTTGTACCAATTCCATTATATTTATACGAGAAACTATCAGTTTTGAAATTTTCAGTTTTATGTGTGGAAACTGGATAAGGAAATATGTCTAATATCTGCTTAAACATGCAATAAATGCACAAGGATATTAAAGTGAAGGTAATGTTTGACGAATCAGTGCCCGGTTTTTAATAATCCTATTAAAAACAGGGGCACTTTAATTCATCAAACTTTACATTTCACTTGTTTTGTTCAAATACTTATCTCCAGGGCGTATTTTGGCCTAGGCAAACAAGGCACCGGCCTAGGGCAGCAGATTGGGAGGGGGCAGCACTTTTTTGTGGCTATATTAGTAAAAAGCTTACAGTTATTTAGAAGTATTATACAGGTATGTAAGAGAGATTTTGCCCAAAGAGCTTACATTCTAGGGGGCATACGAGACTGCCCATGGTGCTTACAGTTTAGAGGTAGCTCTGAACCTTTCTTTTATTCAGCTAGCTATAGCCTTTCGTTCTGTTGGCTACCAGCACTTAGTATTGTGTTTGGGGAAGTATTGTTTCAAGAAATCTGTTTTTGCTTTATGTATATTGCAGCGATAGGTGTGTTTGTGTATATATATGTGTGTGTGTGTATATATGTGTGTGTGTGTATCACTCTGTGTGTATCTGTGACTGTGTGTGTCTTTACTCCCTGATCAAAAAATATCACAGCTAAAAATGGCCTAAAACCTTAGAGGGGGAGGGGCGTAGGGGCAGCATAATTTTGAGTGCCTAGGGCAGCACAAAACCTTAATACGCTACTTACCTTTTAATCCTGACAGCTGCTTCAGCGATTCCCCCGGCCATCGGAAGCCTCTTCATATGTCAGTAATGGAGAATCTGGCTTCCTCCAATCACGGCTCCCCCCCCCCCGTGGAATCATGGCCTGAGGCAACACCATGATTTGAGGAAGCCGGATTCGTCATTTTGGACCCGCAAAGAGGGTTTGCGACGGGCAGGGGAAGCGCTGCAGCGGCTGTCAGGATTAAAAGGTAAGTATTTGAACAAAACAAATAAAATGTAAAGTTTGATGAATTAAAGTGCTCCTGTTTTTATTTAGGATTATTAAAAACTGGGCACTAATTCGTCAAACATTACCTTCACTTTAAACTTCCAGATTTTGTGACACACACACTATGTCAATCCTAGCAGGATACAGTTACCTTTATTTCTATTTAATATTCCCAAAAGAATTTAGGAAATTTGAGGAATATAAATCCACGTAATTATACTTGATACTAAGGATTTAACATACCTTATATTGGAGCACTTTATATAGAAAACAAATCTTATCAATTCATAATATATTTTTCAGCTAAAGTAAGATATCAGAACCAGCTCAAGGAAAGCCTTTGAGTAAAGGTTTGTTGTCATTTTTTGTGTAGATGGGGAAACAAGAACACATGCTGAAGGCTGCCTTGCCTCTTTTTGCCAGATTCCTTGTTAGCAACGGACTGAGAACAAAACCTGGAACCCTGAAAATTATACTGGACCCAGTAGACCGAGCTCCTCCAACCCTAACTAAGAATATGGGCCTAAGACTAGTTAAGGGATCTATGGCATGGATCTCTCCAGGTTCCTTGGAGGCTTGGGACCCAGATACAGCACCAGACAACATAACCTTTCACCTGGTGGGTCTTCCTCAGTATGGTCAAATATATCTACGGGGATCGCCACTACAACAAAGCCACTTCACCCAGAGAGACATTAACAACATGGAGGTTTCTTACAAACATGGAGGCCGAGATGCTCAGATAGACAGGTTCACTTTTATTGTTACAGACAAAACAAACAAAGGATTTATTATTGATGGAAAAGTGGAATCTGAACCAGTGCCATTCACAATACAGGCAAGTATTGGAACATTGTTTTATTAGTATTGCTTCTCAGTTGTATTTGTAGTAAAATGAAAGCAGCTAATGGATTTCATCTTTAATTTATCAGTCATTTCATTCTATAAATCTTTTGATTGTTTTGGCATTTAAGCACGCAGGTGTGTACATCTCTTTACAGCAGCATTCGGTATTCTGCAAACAAGAGCCTATTGTTTGGAAAGGGCAGGTCAAAAAGCATGAGTAAAACTTTCTTTTTGTGTAGAGTTTTACTCATTTGTAATGGGCACATGTAAAATTGCTGAATTTGGCAGAAATGTGTTGTTTAGTAATATATTGTATATAAAAGTATAACATTTCACACTAGATACCAAATTTAGAGAAATACAAGTGATTGCCCAAGAAAACTTCAGCACAGTGTACATATGAAATAAGACAACACATCCTTAAAACATCACATCACATTGTAGTAGTGAGGTAGTGTGCATTGCTGGCAAAAGTGTTGTTTGTAAACCATTACAGTAGTCTTGTTTAAGGATGGGCGAATGTGTTTATATCCGAATTCGAATGTTAGAACGAATGTTATTGTAGAAATTTGATTTACATAACAGAATGTTGATAAGAACGAATATTCTTAAAAATTCGATTTTCGAATGTTATTTACAGTTTTCGAATGTCACATTCGAATTCGAATGTTACATTCGAATGTCACATTCGAATTTGAATATTACATTTATAAAACACAATTGTAGACTAGAAACACTATTTCGAATGTCACATTCGAATCGAATATCACATTCGAATCGAATTTCACATTCAAATTTGAATATTACATTTATAAAACACAGTATTAGACTAGAAATACTATTTCGATTTCGAATGTCACATTCGAATCGAATATCACATTTGAATCGAATATCACATTTGAATCGAATATCGCATTTAAAACACAGTATTAGACTAGAAATACTATTTCAAATTCGAATGTGACATTCGAATTTGAATGTAGCATTCGAATTTGAATATTACATTTATTAAACACAGTTGTAGACTAGAAATAATATTTCAAATTTGAATGTCACATTTGAATTCGAATGTCACATTCAAATTCTTGAAATTGAATGAATACATAGCTAAACATTCTATTATTTGAACGAATATTTTAAAAATGTTATTGAAAAATTTGAAAACGAAAATTTGAAAATAGAATGTTATATAAACATTCAAAATTTGATTCGAACGAATGTATCAAAATTCATTTTAAATTTCGAATTTTTAGAAACATTCGCCCATCCCTAGTCTTGTTTAGTCTCATAATCACCCTGTTCCACCACTTCTGGTTCCTATACTAATAGTTGTGTGACTTTTTCTGATCTGTACTGTCCAAGTGCAGCACCATGAAAAATACCTAGTTTTGATGGGTACCTCTTAAATCCAACTTATGAGAGAATTATCATCCTAAAGCAGACAAGTTCAGTACACCATACACAGCGTATTCAGTTGAAACATTCCAAGAGAACCCCTGACCTTGCAAACAGTAATGGCAAATGGAATGTAAATACCGAGTTTGCTGGTACAAAAGTAGAACAACTATTTGTGAATAATTATCTTTTAAATGTTGTAGTCAGATACTTTATGATTTACATTTCAGCACCAATTTACAATGCAGATGTGCCCAATAACTTAAAGGACATGAAACACAATTTTTTTCTTTCTTTCATGATTCAGATACATGTAATTTTAAACAACTTTCCATTTCACTTTATTATCTAATTTGCTTCATTCTCTTGGTATCCTTTGTTGAAGGAATGGCAATCCACATGGGTGAGCCAATAGCATGATGCATATATGTGCAGCCACCAATCAGAAGCCCCTCAGTCTACTTAGGTATGCTTTTCAACAAAAGGATACCAAGAGAACAAAAAAAATTAGATACTAAAAGAAACTTTTTGGGGTTTAGTGTCTCTTTAAATTACACTTTTTATTTATTTTATTGTTAATTTAATTCAGCTATATTTGCATAAAAACATCTGATGTTTCCACCTTCAGTTGCATTGATTATTATTATTATTATTATTATTTGTACCTTTGGAGGCATAGGATTTTAGGTTTGCCTAATTAATATTCCCAATGACTGACATATTTGGGTTTCATATCAATTTAATATCTTGCACATGAAGCAAGAACCACTAGCAACGTGGAACAACAATAATTACAACTGCAACACTTAGTAAACAGGCTTGTAAAATGGTTTATGCAAATGTACTGTATGTAATTTGCAAGTCTCTCTTGTTATTGGACAATAGTCTCACTGGATAGAACACAAGGTCTGGCCATTCTAAAAGTCTGGTTTGAAATTTCCACCTACTTTACGATCCAACATACGGAATTTATAAAAATTGTATTTTCTCCTGTGAAATACCATGCCAAATCAAATCAGAAATGATTGTTTTCAAGTGTTTTTTTTATTTTTGCATATGTTAGAGTGGACTGTTTTTAATTCTGTTTTATTTATTTTTATTTTGTGCTGTAAAGTTTTGAGGGTGTTTTTTTTTTCCTTTTTTCATGATGCCATGATCCTTCTCAGCAAATCTTTTTCTATGTACTGAGCAGTTTACGAGAAAGATGCAGTACTGTTTATTATAATTGAGCTTAAAGGGACATGAAACCCAAAATGTTTCTTTCATGATTCAGATAGAGAATACAATTTTAAACAACTTTCCAATTTACTTCTATTATTTAATTTGCTTTCTTCTCTTGTTATCCTTTGCTGAAATGTTTATCTAGGCAAGCTCAGGAGCAGCAGAGAACCTAGGTTCTAGCTGTTGATTGGTGGCTGCATATATATATATATCGAATGTGATTGGCTCACACAGGTGTTCAGTTAGAAACCATTAGTGCATTGCTGCGCCTTCAACAAATTATACCAAGAGAATTAAACTAATTAGATAATAGAAGTAAATTAGAAAGTTGTTTAAAATGATATTCTCTATCTGAATCATGAAAGAAAAAATGTGGGTTTCATGTCCCTTTAACTAACAACCTGCAGCTGTGATGAGGGGTGGGTACAAATCTTTATGACTTCTGTCATATTAAAGTTGAGATGCTGCTGCAAGTTTTTTTTCTGCCAGATATTTTTATGAACAAGTCAAGGTCTATTATTACATTTCCCAATAAAAATAAGTCATTTAAAATTAGCTAAGAAGTAAAAAGAATTCTCCACCACTATCTCAAAATGTGTGCATAGTAGAAATGCAATATTTAACCATAATGTTTTGGATATTTTTGAAACTGCATAAAAATCAGAGATAGGGGTGAGAACTCATTTTGACAGCGCTTCACTTCTTTCAGATGAGCACCTTAATGTCACTTTAGGCCACTGGTTTTCAAACCTCTCCTCAAGCCTCCCTAACAGGCAAGATTTTCAGGATTACGTTGGGTGAGAGCAGGTTAATAACCATGTTTACTGATCAGATGATTATTTCACCAGTGCTCTAGTTCAGAAATTCTCAAAATCTGGCCTGAGAACAGGTTTGAAAACCAGTGCTTTAGGTGGTAGACAGACACACGTAGGGGCTCCATTCAAACCCTCTATCCTTTCCACAAAACATTTCTGATATCTAATGTTTCAGGCCGTTAACCATCTTTCAAACAAGTCATAGAATGTCCATCTATGTGTTGTGGGAGCTAACAAAGATGCTACATACCAGCACTCAACCACCAACTGAGCAGTGTGGGAGTGTGACTGCCTTTCAGCTTTTCCACATTACAGGTGACATCATTGTGCATTAAAGGGATAGTCTAGTCAAAATTGAACTTTCATGATTTAGATATAGAGCATGCACTTAGGCAACTAACTAATTTACTCCAATTATCCATTTTTCTTTGGGGTTTTTTGGTATCTTTATTTGAAAAAGGAAGAATGTAAGCTTAGGAGCCAGAGAAAGAAGAAAAATTGATAATAGGAGTAAATTAGAAAGTTGATTAAAATTGCCTGCTCTAACTGAATCATGAAAGTTTAATTTTGACTAGACTATCCCTTTAATGTGATGATGTAACCGTGCATCAGAAAGTTGTATAGGGTTTATTAAAAGGAATTAAAATAAATGCTAGACTGGGGCTCCAGTGCTCTTTTCTGATCTCTATTACAAATCTTAGACCAATCTTCTATCTTTCCCCATCATTAACACTCAGAGTACTTCTGTTCTATGTAGCTAGCGTACTCCTGTGTAGGTCTAAGGTATATGTTTATGGGTCTGTGTATTTATAGGTTTGTGGCACTTTTTTTGCTGAATAATTACTTGTTTAGTTTTAATGGAACAATATATTTCAATTTAATTTTAGTAGATCTACATTATATATAAACAGAATGTTGGGTACAAAAAAAAAAGTTAACATTCCTTTTTATTCTTAACTAGGCGATAAGCCTGCCCAGATGGCAGTCTATGTTCAAAAAATACAAACCCTCAAGCTAAAGTTACAAAAAATAAAAACAAAGTAAAATTACAGCAAAAAATAAACAAAACTATCCAAAATAAAAAAATTAAACCTAAGCTAATACCCCTTTAAAAATAAAAAATCCCCCCTAATCTAATACTAAACTACCAGTAGACCTTAAAAGGGCCTTTTGTAGGGCATTGCCCTAAGTTAAACAGCTCTTTTACCTTTGAAAAATACTAAGTCCCCCTAACAGTAAAACCCCCCACCCACCAAACCCCCCAAAATAAAAAACCTAACACTAAAAAACCTAAACTACCCATTGCTCCACAAGAGCATTGCAAGGGCATTCAGATATTTTACTGCCATTAAAAGGACAATCAGCTCTTTTTCAAGGCCAAAAAAACCCTAATCTAAAAAAAAAAACACCCCAAAAATTAAAATAAAAAAGCCTAAACCTCACATCCACCTCCATGATTAATCAAGTTAATGACACACTTACGAAACTAACGTTACATGATGTTTGACGCACTTTACACCCGACCTCCAGGGATTATTCATTTTATTCCATACTGCATAATAGTTATTCCAGGATCGATTATATATATATACAAACTCATGTGGCCTCTCGATCACTCATCATTGTGTTATTGACCATATCACCTGGTCGGATCATGCCCCCGTTACCTGCTCGATCTTATGGCCAGATATCCCCATCACACAAAAAACATGGAGAATAGACTATACCATACTAGATAACCCTTTAATCTTTACTGACATACTTAAAATTATACAGGAATATTTTGAGATTAACACCTACCCTTCTTCATCACAAGCCATTATTTGGGAAGCGCACAAGAGCGTTATAAGAGGGGCTTTAATCAAACACAAGGCATTCCTCAATAAGCAATACAGAGCTAAATATCATGATATCCAATCCAGGATTGGCACCTTAGAAGTCAAACACAAAGCAGACCCTTCTTGCAGTGATACTAAAACTCAATTGAAGGAGGCAAGAATAGAATTTCAAAAACACTTAGTGGAATCTCATCAAAAGACAGCACTTTACCTGAAACAACATTACTTTGAGGGGGTAATAAACCAGGTAGACTTCTAGCTAGAACCCTTAAAAAAAGACAGCTGCAATCTCACATACACTCCCTCAAATCCGCAGGTGGCCGCACGCTTCGTAGTAGTGACCAGATAGCTACCGAGTTCCATAGATACTACCACTCTCTATATAATATATATGATCATACATCAGAATCTGCATGAGCGGATGATATCTCTTAACACAAAGCCTTTGTTAGCTCATATCTGAATAATATTGACCTCCCCTCTCTGTCGAAGGAAGACTCCGATTTTCTGGATTCCCCAATAATTGTCGACGCTATTAAAAATTGCCCAGGGGGTAAGAGCCCAGGCCCTGATGGATTTTCCTCGGCCTACTACAAAAAGTTTAAGGAGGGAGGAGGAGCTAGCCAGCTAATGAAGCAGCAGCACTTGTGGAGAGCTCTGTCTTATATACTCCATTAAACTGATAAAAAGTGCTTTTTGAGACCTAATAAAGCCATAAAAGGATAAGGAGCAACATCCCCAAGCAGAGGATTATCAATACAAGGAGCCGTTTTTAAGATTGGGAAAAAAGGAACTCAATCCGGTTTTGAGAACCGGAACAAAACCAGGAAACCGCCGGGCTTCGGCCTGCACCAGATCGAAAAGCCTCACGAAAAGTTCTTTAAAGATCACCAAACTACCTAAGGTCAGTGTAACAGATGCGGTCAAGCACTAGTGGGGCTAATTGACATCATAGCTAAGAGAAAGGGGCACTTTATAAAGCAGAGAAAGGGCCCTGGGCCTATCCACATTTTCGGCCGAGACTGGGTGGGGGAGAGACATTCAAGACCGTGCATCATAACTCTTTAATAACTGGAGAGGTGTCCCAAGGTGGGCCTTCCATTACAGGAAGATCTGCTCAATTGAAACAGAGAAAAAGCCCATTGTGATTTAGACGCCAAACGCCATTTTAAAGGCACTTTTTCTCTTCTTCTTTTTTTTATTCTTCATTACCACTTTTCTCTCCTTTTGCATTTTTTATGGAGTGGAAAAGGTGGGGTTGGCACATTATATATTGAGGGGGCCAGAGAGGTTTAGTGCAGCAAGAGCCATTAATAACAGCACAGCATCCTAATTACAAGTGTGGAGAAAGACTTTTGAAGTAGGTGCATTTCCATGCTGCAGCACAATAATATCACAGCTACCACCCCCCACTCAGGCTTTCATTTAAAGAGTATTTGCAACTTTGCTCCCCAACTTTATCAGGCAGACACATCTAGAGACTATAAGGAGAGACACTGAATTAATCAGTCCTGGAGAGTTGAGGCGGTCAGAAACTGCTTTGTTTGGCTACTACTGATTAACAGTTTTGGAGAAATATCTACAGCAGACACTAGCACTCTCTCCCCACCCCTTTCCTGCCAGTCCCAATACTGGTGGGTCATATCCAAGATTCCCTCTCCGTGATGGTCCTGTGAGGACAGCTTCCCTGGGGAGTTGAGTGCTTTATTTTTGCAACTGCTCATATTTTGGACTAAAGTGAAGCATAATTACCATCCTACATGACGATCATCTAACAGATGGTCCACAGATAGGGTAATACAGTACTTACAGGGGCTATTTCCACTCGCTGATCTCTCATCCTCTAGCCTAAAGGCCTTTGGGCAACAAGGAATACAGGAGAGGTATATTTAGCCGGCCCTGACACACAATACCCTATTCAGACCCTCTCCATCAGTCCAGATACTTCGCCCACTATTGCAAGTTTTTGCAGAGGAAGACATGATGTGGGACTAAATGGTTAATGGATGAACCTTTCGGACATGACTGAGTAGATAATAATATAGGTGGATCACTAAAAAAGATTTCGGGCTGTGAGGCTGCTATATTGGCAACAAAGTGGTATTGTGGTATTGCTGATTTATCGCCTATTACTTTGAGGAAAAGGAGAGAATTCAAACCAATAGTAGCAGCCCTAGCCAATGCCCAAATCAAATATAGATGGGGATTTCCTTTTCGATTGTCCTTCACAGTAGACAAAACATCTTTTTCCTGTGCCACATTTGAGGAAGGACAGTCGATTTTGAACAAACTTCACATCGGTAGAGGAACGCCTCCTCCAGCACAATCACCCAAACCTCAGCGAAAAGCTCTGACACGTACCTGGACACCAGTTCTCAAAAATGGGAAAACTCCAAGGAGAAATCATGATTCGGAAAGCCCAACCTGAGTCGAAGAGACAACTTATAAGTATTCTTTCATGTCACCAAACGGGGGAGTCAGAGACCTCGTTGGATTTTTCTTATGGGGGTTAACTCAAGAATCTTGTCACAATTGATTAGATCTGACTCAGAACTCCTGTGTGTCATTGTTTAAATAGTTAGTAAGGATTAGTCAGAAAGAGATCCACCTTTCATTCATTCATTCATTCATTCACTCATGCATTTGGGTCGTTCCAATGATTCAAATGTTGGACATTTCTGAGACATGTATCTAATGTGCTGATATTATATGTCCGAAGTTCATTTTGTTTTTCATGTTCTTTATTATTTTTCATCATGTTTTGTTCTTTAACTTTACAGGATTCCTATTGCTAGTTATGACCAATACTGGTTCATTGTTGTTTGTTTTCTTGTTGTTTGAACTAATTGACAAATGTTTTTCCACCTCGGCTACTTGTGCACTACA
Organism: Bombina bombina; assembly: GCF_027579735.1. Classification (NCBI taxonomy): domain Eukaryota; kingdom Metazoa; phylum Chordata; class Amphibia; order Anura; family Bombinatoridae; genus Bombina; species Bombina bombina. Next base: position 639,062,188 of record NC_069500.1, on the reverse strand, counting down.
AGCAGGTAAACCTATGCCTTCATGTACATTTCAAAAAGTGGCTGATAGAGCTGTATTTGCCGGGGGAGGGAGACCCAGCCGTACTGCAGTTGGTGAGTCTTTCAACATGTGTAATAAGAACATCTTTCACATGACTAAGAAATGTCTATAAATATAGTCTCTCACAATGTTAGAGGGTTACATTCAAATGTTAAGAGATGTAAGGCTCTAGACACATAAATCCCTGAGGGCCCACATAATCTTATTACAGGAAACCCATTTTACAAAAGTGAAAACCCCGAAGTATTGGGATAGAGGTTTCTCCACCCAATTCCATGCCACATGCCAATCTAAAAAATGCGGAGTGTCCATCTTAATCCACTCAGACCTAAATTTCAAAGAGGATGAGGTAATAATAGATAAGTCGGGCAGATTTATTATTGTTAAGGGCAGAATACATGACACACATGTAATTCTTGGCAACATATATGCTCCCAATGAGTCTCAAGCCCTTTTTATGTCTAAGATAGGTAATTGCTTACTACTTGGAAGAAATCAAGGCTAATCATAGGGGGAGATTTTAATTTGGTACTTAATTCAGAATTAGATAAATCATCGATCCCACACAAACCTTCTTCCCAAAACTCTAAAAAACTCATGTATGACTTTCTATTAGATCATAATTTGGTGGACAGCTGGAGATACATCAACCCGAACACCAGAGATTACTCATTTTTACTCTAGTGTACACAATGTGTATTCTAGAATTGATTATATTCTACTTAGCAGATCATGACTCTTTGATAATGGCTTCGGATATTTTGCCTGCAACATGGTCGGACCATATATAGTGTTGACAAGAATATCTGGCTTGATTGATCCTTACGAGGGCAGGAAGCTGGACAATAAATGCAACTTTATTTAGAGACAAAGTTTTCACACAAAGTTTTCTCAGACAGAAATAGCACACTTTTAGAGACAAACCATGACTCAGTGACTAATCCTATGCATATATGGGGAGCACTAAAGGCCTTTGCGAGAGGCATCTTGATAAAATAATCCAATAAGCAGAATATGGGTTATGTAGCACAGATTGAGCAACTTTAAAACAAGATATACAGAATCTGCAATCCCAACATCATTTAACACATGATGACAGGACACTCAGATTGTTGAAAAGACAGAAAATATTCATAGATAAGTTGCTGACAAGCGAGGCAACCAGATCCTTGAAACTTGTGGATGCTCAATATTTTATACAAGCTAATTAAACCGGACAAGATGTTGGCTTTTAATTAAAAGAAATATCTAGGATATCTTTTGTCCCCACAAATTCAAACATTCGAATGGACAGGTTTCTAATCACCCGCAGATCATTGCGAATACTTTTGCCCAATTTATCAAAAAACTATGCGTTATACCGGGACACAAGGTAACCCACTTGATTTAGCCTTAGATACCAATAATGTTTTGCAGGCCTGTAAACTACCTAAACTTGAGGAGGGAGACTTAGATAAGTTGAACGCGGGCGGAATAACTACTCAGAAGTGAAACAAGCAATCCGTAGTCTAAAGATTGGAAAGGCACCTGGTCTGATGGATACTAGGGTATTTTTTATAAAACACTTATGCAAGATATTTGCCCCATCTTAGTTACAATATTTAACCATATGCTAGAAGGTGGAGAGATCCCTAAGGAACTTCTGAGGCTCGTATATCAGTGTTGCTAACCTGGAAATGCAAGCAACTTTGTAAAAATTACAGACCTATCTCGTTAATTAACTTAGACATTAAATTGTTTACCAAAATCCTGGCAGTCAGGCTAAATGATATTCTCCAAAAACTTGTCCATCAGGAAAAGGTGGGATTTATTCGCAACAGGGAGGCTCCAGATAACATTCGGAAGATAATAGATCTCATAGATTACTCATCCAAGCAGGCTGTGCCTTCTTTGTTTCTTTCCCTGGATGCAGAGAAGCATTTGACCGTGTAAGATGGGGCATTTGGACTTAGTATTAAAACATATGGCTTTACGGGAAATTTTTGTGCGGCTATTTCTACAATATATTCTAACCCTTCTGCCTTTATTAAATAGCTGGGTATAAGTCTTCATCTATAACAATTCTTAATGGAACCAGGCAGGGCTGCCCTTTATCACCACTACTAATTTGCACTATGCAATCGAACCATTAGCAGCCAGCATCAGGCAAAACGTAGATATTACAGGCATTAAAATACAAGACCAGGAACATAAGATCAGCCTGTTTGCAGATGATGTTATTCTGTCTGTCACTAAACCTATGATCTCTCTCCCCCTAATATACTCGACTATTGGCAAATTTACCAATATCTCGGGTTACAAGATTAATAATGATAAGTGTGAGGCTATTAGTGTACACTTTTAACATTGAATTTTGACTTTACTTGGTCTGACAGGAGTATGAAATACCTGGGCATTAACATTCCAAGCAATCTGGATCATCTATATAAACTAAACTACATACCTTGTTCACGCACATTAAAAATTTACTATCCAGATGGAACAAGCTAATATCTCCCCTATATGGCAGATTGACTTCGGTCAAGATGACAGTTCTGCCTAAAATTCTATATCTTTTTCAGTCATTACCTATAAATGTACCCACCTCAACACTACAGAAAATACAAAAAGACATAATAGCTTTTATATGGAAATACCAAAGATCTAGAGTAAACAAACAAACCCTTAGTAGACATAAGGTGGGAGGATGGATGGGGCTGCCGGATTTAACATCCTATTATTACACTGCTAGAATGGCACAATCCACCCTGTGGCATAATCATTAAGATAAAATCCAATGGGTACAGATAGAATCAGACATGATGAAGACATACCCTATTTATAAACTCTTGTGGTCTAAAAAAAGATAGACCCACTAATTGGAGATCCTTTATCACCATAGCACATACATTGATAATGTGGGACACCTTGACAACCAAATACCCCTTGCTTCAGAGGGGATCGAAAGCGACCCCGCTGGTAACGTTATCCACTAGTTATGACCAAGGTACACAGGAGAAATGGGCAAACAAGGGACTATATCGAATTGCAGATGCTCTTGAGGGGACTAAGGTTATAACTTTCCATCAGTATGCTGAACTCAAAAGGTCGGAGGTTGCCAGTTGGTTTCACTACCTTCAGTTGAGAGCCAGGGTAGCTGAAGTTCTAGGTAACGATAAGATGTCTGCTAGTTCTTATGTAGAGAGGTTGTGCCTGGCCACCAGTAGGATTAGAGGAGCAATCTCTGACCTTTATATTCAATTCAATACACCTCCTAAGTTAAATAAATTACCATTCATGATAAAATGGGAGTCTGAATTAAATTTCACCTGGTCAGCAGAAAAGTGGTGTGACACTCTTAGGTCTGGCACTTCTTTTTCGATATGTACACATTTAAAAGAAAATTTCATAAAAGTGGCATTCCGATGGTACTTTCACCCCTCCAGAATACATAAGATTCAGGCTAACACAAATTGTTTACGAGGTTGCAATGAAAGAGGGACATACTCCCATATGTGGTGGCATTGTTGTCATGTAATTAATATATGGTCCCAAACGTCATCTCTTCTGAGTAAAATTTTGGAAAGACAAATTAATTTATCCCCTACTCAGGCACTGCTACATGAACCCCTACCAGGTCTGAATTCAAGAGTTAATAAATTAATAGCACCTATCTGTACGATAACTAAACTAAACATAGCTAGATACTGGAAGACATCGGTGCCATCATTTTTGTTAATCAAGAATAAGATTGATTTCTACTATCAGATGAGTAGTGCTTCTGCAGACATACTAGACAATAAGGAGCAATTTTTGAGGATATGGGAACCCTGGATAATGTACTCCGAAGCTAGAAATAGACAGCAAAGATTCAGAACATCTGACTAAAACCAAAAGAGTTATGAAGTGGGTGCCCCCCTGCCTCTCCCGCTCCTGCCCAGCTTGTCTGGGTGGGTCACATCCCATTACCCTTCCCCTCCCTTTGGGATGTATCCAGTCTCCCCTGGGGCAGGGGGGGGTGATAGATAGAGCACCATGGGTCTTCTTACTGGCTGGGTCCCCTCTTCCACAGGGTTTTGAGAGGTTATTACTGATAATAATATATTATGCTTAATTTGTGCTTTCGTATATGAGGTATGTGTAACCATGTTCAATGACTTAAAATTTAGCAGAGATGGAATTCTTTGTCAAATGTAAATTATACACTGTAAAACTCAAAAACTTTTGTTCATTAAAAAAAAAGGTTTAAGGAGATTCTGGCGGGTCCACTCCTTGACCTATTTAATAGTCTTCGAGATAACCCCACTCTGTCTCGTGTCCTCCTGGAGGCTCACATTACGGGTTATTCCCAAACCAGGAAAAACCACAGACTCTCCTGGTCACCTTAGGCCCATTTCCCTAATCAAATAAGATATGAAGCTTTTGGCAAAAATGTTGGCGTCAAGACTCAACAAATACTTACCAGAACTGGTCTGCAATGACCAGGTGGGATTTGTCCCTGGTCGTGAGGCCAGGGATAATACTATCAAAGTTATGCAATTAATTAATCATGCCAGAATCTCAGGCCTCCCCATAGTGCTCTTCTCCACCGACGCGGAGAAGGCCTTTGATAGGGTAAGCTGGGTTTTCTTACGTCGGGTCTTGGAGAAGATGGGATTTGGTCAGGCTTTTGTACACTCAGTTTTGGCGCTTTACTCAAATCCTAATGATAAAATCATAGTTAATGGTACCTTATCAAAATCATTTGATATTAGGAATGGCACTAGGCAGGGTTGCCCCCTGTCCCCCTTACTCTTCGCCCTGTCTATAGAGGTCCTGGCTCAAAAGGTGAGAAATAATCAACATATCAAGGGCATAAGGGGGGGAGACACTGAGCACAAGCAAGCGCTTTACACTGACAACGTTTTATACACCTTAACTAATGCTTTGGAATCTCTCCCTGTACTTCTAGATGTACTTAAAGAATATGGCAAAGCCTCTAATTTTTCCCTTAAATTGAGTAAATCAAAACTTTTAAACATTAACACTTGTCCAAGAGTAGTGCAAACTTTGCAACAAAAGTATAAGATCACCCTAGCCACTAATAAATTAAAATATCTTGGCATCTTCCTAACATCGGACCCTTCAGATCTTTTTAAGTATAACTACATCCCTCTCAAAAGCGATATAGCTGCCAACCTTTCATCCTGGAAAAAATAATAAATATCATGGCTAGGCAGAGTAGGGGTTATTAAGATGAATATCTTGCCCCGAATTTTATACCTTTTCCAGACCCTACCTATATCACTACCCAGGGGATACACCACTCAGTTGCAGAAACTTATTGAACAATATATATGGGCTAACACCAAACCCAGGATTCCAAAACGTACTATGTACTTACCAAGAGACAGAAGGGGGCTTGGTCTGCCAGATATTTCTCTTTACAAAAGGGCGATAGGCATACAAAGGATAGTGGAGTGGGCGCAAAACGCAAAACATAAAGCATGGATAGACTTGGACAGACAGATTCTTAAAATAAATAATGTGGGTACTCTCGCATGGCTTTCACCTACACAGCGTCCTAACATAATTAATAGATACCACTTAATAGAGGAAACGCTTAATATTTGGGACTCAACTATTGCGACCTCTACTCACATCTCTACAAGCCACTCTCCGCTAACGCCAATTTTAGAAAACTCTGAGATCCCATATCATAAAGTGAGATACCATAGAATCATACCTTATAAAATAAAAGAGGGCTCTGTCTTTGGAGTGGTAGAAAATGGGAAGGTCGTGTCTCAGGTTACACTTGGGGACTTCCAACCCAAGATCTTTTCTTTTTGGTTGCATTACAACCAGCTGATAGATTTTATTTCTAATCACAAACACAAACAAGAATTAGGTAGATCAATTACCTCTTTCGAGAAACTTTGTGCGGGAGAGGTTATGCCAAGACACTTAATCTCCCTCCTATATAAGATAGCGGTCTTGCAGGGGACTGACACACTCCCTACATACACTATGCACTGGACTGAGGACTTGGGGTTGGATACCGGCCCAGAGCTGTGGCTGAGGGCGTTCAAATTGATTAAAAAATCGTCGGTCTCATCGACCATTCAGGAAACGCATATCAAACTCATGAGCAGATGGTAATTGACACCAGTAAGACTTCATAAAATGTTCCCAACTGTTAGCCCTATGAGTTGGAGGGGTTGCGGTGAACGCGGCTCCCTTTTACATATATGGTGGTCTTGCCCCACTTTGATACCCTTCTGGACGGAGGTCTTAAAAAAGATATCCGAAATCCTTAACCTTCCAATCCCGAACACACCGGAGATTTTACTATTTCTGGCGTTGCCCAAAACACAAAGTCAGGCGCATCTTGCCCTGTTGTTAATTATGATCACTAGTGCTAAGAAACTAATTCCAAAAAAGTGGAAAACGCAAAGCCCCCCCACTTTGGGGGAATGGTACTCACAGGTGGAGGATATATTACTTTTGGAGAGATATTATTATCTCTCACATATTCTAAATATTATATTACTCTACAATTATCTTAAAACTGTAAAAAAGTTTAAGCTTGTAAACGTTCACTCTCAGTACTTGTCTGGGGGCGTGAGTATATATCAAGATGAAGTGTATGACTTATTTTACCACTGTTGTGAGGAGATCTTTATTTGCATATCTTCTGTATGTTGTATAGTTTTCTTACATATGTATATTTATACTTCAATAAAGCTTCTTTGAGAAAAAAAAGCCTAAACCTAAGCCCCAAATAGGTACTCACTGTTCCTGAAGTCCGACGGAGAAGGTCTTCTTCCAGATGGATCCATCATCTTCTATCTTCATTCGAAGTGAATGCGGCGCAGAGGTGCAGAGCTGTGTTCCCGATGCCTGGATCCTCAGCGGCGATCCTCAATGGCGGCGGTGTTCCTCTGCGTCATGGAGGCTCCTCTTCATCTGATGTCTGTCATAGACTCAAGATTGAATGCAAGGTACCGCAATCAATTTGGGGTACCTTGCATTCCTATTGGCTGAAATTTTGAAATCAGCCAATAGGAATAAAGCTTACTTAAATCCTATTGGTTGTTCAAATCAGCCAATAAGATTCCAGTAGCTCTCATCCTATTGGCTTATTTTAAAATTTCAGCCAATAGGAATGCAAGGTACCCCAATTAATATGGAGTACCTTGCATTCAATCTTCAGTGTGCGACGGACAATCGCATAAGGCCGTTAAGGATCCAGGCATCGGGAACACAGCTCCGCACCTCTGCTCCGTGCCACCTTCACTCCGGATGAAGACAGAAGATGATGGATCCGTCTGGAAGAAGACCTTCTCCGCCGGACTTCAGGAACAGGGAGTACCTATTTGAGGCTTAGGCTTAGGCTTTTTTATTTAAATTTTTGGGGTGTTTTTTTTTAGATTAGGGTTATTTTGGGCTTGAAAAAGAGCCTATTGCCATTTTAAGGGGCTTTTTTATTTTCCTAGAGATTAGGTATAATTTTTTTTTATTTTTGATAATTTTGTTTATTTTTTTCTGTAATGTTAGACTTTTTTATTTTTTGTAATTTAATGTTAGTTTTTTTAATTTTAATTGTAATTTAGTAGTAATTGGGGTTAATTTAGGGGGTGTTAGGTTAGGGGGCCTAGTAATTAAATGAGCTATTTGTGTTGTGGGGGGGTTGGCGGTATAGGGGTTAATATATTAATTAGGGTTATTGCGATGTGGAGGTTTTGTGGTTTAGGGGCTAATAGGTTAATTAGGTTTATTGCAATGTGGGTGTTTGGCGGTTAAGGGGTTAATATTTTAATTATGTTATTTGCGGATTGGGGTTAATTACTTCATTGTTTTGCGATGTGGGGGTTAACGGTTTAGGTGTTTGTTAATAATTTGTGCGGGAGGTTAGGTTTTTTTGTTATACTTCGTGTGGGCAGTTACGTGTTTTTATTTTTATTTCTTGGGGCGGTTAAGTGTTTTTTAGTTATTTTGTGCGGGCGGTTGCGTTTTTTTTTTTTAAGGCTTCGGGTTTGCCTACGCAGCATCCAGGTGGATTCTTTTGGCTGCCTCGCACAGCCAAAATTCTTTTGGCTGCCTCGCACAGTCAACATTCCTTTGAGGATGCGTGTGAAACTGGCGAAGGATGCGTTACAAACGCGATTATATTATAGATTTGGAAAAATAAATGGACACACCCTTGTTTAAATTTACTATCTCTAAATATTTCTAGAGGTTTTGGTTTGATCTGTTTCATTTTGGTAATGATGATTAATAAAACCAGTTTTCCAGCAGTTTTGGATGCATGTCTATTTTCAGGAAGATATTTATAAAAAAAAAATTGTTTTGTTTTTTAAAGCAAAGGGTTAATACACTAGGATTTTGCTACCATAGCGATGTTGTTTGGCTGATCAAAACAGCTAAAACCATAGCCAAGTAATTAAACAGATTAGCTGCCTTCTCACAGGTTTTTTGTATCTTCACCTTCCAAATTTCCTCTTAACCAATGTATAATCTTATATTCTGATTAAATGTTCTCGACTGCTGTCTGTCTCTGTTAGTTGACTTGAAACATGTGTTTGGTGGTATGTTTATAGCACTGAAAAAATGATATGACAAAAAAATATTAGGGGAAAAAATTCCAACCATTCTGTCACTGTTTATTTTCTGCTATCCAAGTGATGAACAGGGAAAGCATTAATAGTGTGCACATTATACCGCTATGTAATTATTTTATAAAACGCGGTAAGTATTCAAATCTTTGAAGGAGATTTCAATATCATTAATAAAGTCCAAATAACACATTTTTCTCACAAAATGCAAACCCATTAATATGTAAGACACTATTCCAAACTATCTTGATGTTAAGTGTTACTTAAAAGTATCTTTATTATGTGTCATTGATAAATAGTGCAACATCTTAATGCTATACATCAGTAAAGAGGTAGGAGGTTGAGGTGCCTTGGCTAAAAAACTTCATAAAGAAAAGGCACTTAGATAAAAGCTTGTTAGAAAGTTCCAAGTTTTGCCTCTCAGATAATGGCCAAGATTTAATAAAACCTATTTGTCAAACTGATAACTTTTGGGAAAATAAACATGCCACAACAATGCAGATTTAAAATGGCAAATTCAAAAACAGTTGTATTCACCCCTAATCGGATCCACAAGTCACTCCATTATAATCTATGAAGCAGCATCTATCTTGTTACCATTCACCTCTCTTCATATAAAATGAGTTCCACTATGAACTATGCCAACATAAAAAAAGCCTTCAAAATATTACAGAAAAAAACCTAGATCTATAAAATCAGTGCATTATAACATACGCAAACAATAAAGTTTAAAGAAAAAAAACAGAAAAAAAACAACTTTGTCAGCTTTAAATAGTGAGATACGACCGAGAGATGATATGCTATGAGGAGGCTATGGGCTCCATTTACTATTGGTCGAACAGACATGATACTTAGTAGCTATCTGCATTTAACATTGCACAAGCATTGCATCAGCGGACAGGTTAAGGAGCATCAGACCGCTGCTACTTAACTATCATTTCAGGCGAACCGTAAACAATGAGCCTCTGAAGTAGCAATCGCTGCTTGGTAAATGGAGCCCTATGCTGCTAGAATGCCCCAGAACCGATGGCCAGACCCTAGATTGAGAGACATTGCCGAGCCACCTATTATTTGTCCATCAAAACTACTATACTATAACACAACAGATATGCACATCCTTTAAAAATACATACATTTACATAAGTCATTTTGTAAGTGAGTGTTTCAGTTCTAATTGTTATAGTTTTCTCACACTGATAGTGTTTAACGCTTGATGGGTGTAATATCATGTATTGGACACCTTATCCAGCTATAGATGCTAATATCAGGAATGTCCACTGACAAATTTGTGGAAAATATTAAGCAATACTCAAAGAATTTCAAATATCATATTGATTTTACAATGACACTTGGTCAGCTCACAATAATAATAATAAATAATAAAGTTTGCAATTATATATTGGCAGGTTTCAATAAATTAAGGTTTATTTTTGTATATGAATGAAAGAAGCAGTACTTTTTAAATGAAATATAAAAAAACATAAAATCACATTCATATACAATAAAAAGGTATATTTGCATTAAATAACATAAGGAATGATGTCTCCCAACAGTTGTCTGTCTGTCCAAACAGTAACCGCAACGCCTTTTAGAGCAATACACACCTGAGGAAGGGGCGTGGCTCTGAAACACATTGTTATTGTTGGGCCAGACAGACAGCTGTTGGGAGACATAATCTCTTATGTTTAATGCAAGTATTAGTTTAATTCATAATTTTTCTTTTTTGTAAGATAGCAGCATTTATAGCTATATGTAATTATTTTATTATTTTTTTTGTTATTAGTTATCTTTTCTTTTTATACATAAGATATTTGTTTTTTGAGAACTTTATTTCAGTCTCTAACCAGACTTAAGGGCTCACTGTTTATTTTTGCTGTTAATACTAACTGAATCCACAACCAATTAAAACAGGTCTGTAGATCTCATTATCTTATTTCTCTATACACACACACACACATATATATATATATATATATATATATATACACACACACACACACACACACATATATATATATATATATATACACACACATATATATATATATATATATATATATATATATATATATATATATATATATATATATATATATATATATATATATATAAAATATATACACACACATACAGGTGAAACTCGAAAAATTAGAATATTGTGCATTTATTTCACTAATGCAACTTAAAAGGTAAAAACAATATATGATATAGACTCATTACATGCAAAGCAAGATAGTTCAAGCCATGATTTGTCATAATTGTGAGGATTATGGCTTACGGCTCATGAAAAACCCAAATCCACAATCTCAGAAAATTAGAATATTGTGAAAAGGTGCAATATTCTAAGCTCAAAGTGTCCCACTCTAATCAGCTAATTAAGCCATAACAACTGCAAAGGGTTCCTGAGCCTTTAAATGGTCTCTCAGTCTGGTTCAGTAGGAATCACAATCATGGGAAAGACTGCTGACCTGACAGTTGTGCAGAAAACCATCATTGACACCCTCCATAAGGAGGGAAAGCCTCAAAAGGTAATTGCAAAAGAAGTTGGATGTTCCCAAAGTGCTGTATCACATTAATAGAAAGTTATGTGGAAGGGAAAAATGTGGAAGAAAAAGGTGCACAAGCAGCAGGGATGACCGCAGCCTGGAGAGGATTGTCAGGAAAAGGCCATTCAAAAGTGTTGGGAACTTTCACAAGAGCCACCACACACAGACGGATCCTGGACATGGGCTTCAAATGTCGTATTCCTCTTGTCAAGCCACTCTTGAACAACAAACAATGTCAGAAGCGTCTTACCTGGGCTAAAGAAAAACAGACCTGGTCTGTTGCTCAGTGGTCCAAGTCCTCTTTTCTGATGAGAGCAAATTTTGCGCCTCATTTGGAAACCAAGGACCCAGAGTATGGAGGAAGAATGGAGAAGCACACACTGCAAGATGCTTAAAGACCAGTGTGAAGTTTCCACAGTCTGTGTTGATTTGGGGAGCCATGTCATCAGCTGGTGTTGGTCCACTGTGCTTCATTAAGTCAAGGGTCAATGCAGCCGTCTACCAGTAGATTTTGGAGCACTTCATGCTTCCTCCTGCAGACGAGCTCTATGGGGATGCTGACTTCATTTTCAAGCAGGAAAATGCCCACACTGCCAAAAGCACCAAAACCTGGTTCAATGACCGTGGGATTACTGTGCTTGATTGGCCAGCAAACTCTCCTGACCTGAACCCCATAGATAATCTATGGGGCATTGTCAAGAGAAAGATGAGAGACATGAGACCGAACAATGCAGAAGAGCTGAAGGCCGCTATTGAAGCATCCTGGTCTTCCATAACACCTCAGCAGTGCCACAGGCTGATAGCTTCCATGCCACGCCGCATTGAGGCAGTAATTGCTGCAAAAGGGGCCTAAACCAGGTACTGAGTACATACAGTATGAATGCTTATTACTTTTCAGAGGTCAAATATTGTTCTACAGGTATGTACAATCCTTGTTTTATTGATTGCCTGTAATATTCTAATTTTCTGAGATTGTGGATTTGGGGTTTTCATGAGCAGTAAGCCATAATCATCACAATTATGACAAATCACGGCTTGAACTATCTTGCTTTGCATGTAATGAGTCTATCTCATATATTAGTTTCACCTTTTAAGTTACATTAGTGAAATAAATGAACGTTTGCACAATATTCTAATTTTTCGAGTTTCACCTGTATATACACATCACACACCCAAAGCCTTTCTTATTTTATCTATCACTCTATACTCTCCACTCAAATGATCCTCCAGCACAAGATCCCTCAAAAGACAGGTGTTGCTATACTTCTCCAATATAGCACTACGTGACATGAGTTCTGCTACATTTACACGTTTTGCTTTATATTTTATATTTCTTAAGATTCAGATTGTTTTATTTTGCACTTTCTATTTTGCATTTTAATGCATATAGATTCTGTATACAGCAGTGTATTTAGGATTGTGATTTTACAAATTCTGATTATACTTTGACAGTTTGACAACTTTAACAAATAAGGGTCATACTGTTTATTTATGTGTATTGTTTAAGAATTACATTCTACTTTACATTTCTTCAATTTAAAATAAAACTGACTGCTGCAGTTTCCCAAACAGCTTTATTACTTTCTATGAACCCGATGATCAAAAATTCTCTAGTTTGTAGAGAAATTGTATTGCAGACTTCAAAGAGGATGAAATCACTGAAAAAGGCCAGAACGTGGAAGTCCAAGAGAGATGTCTTCCATAGAAAGTAATTAGGCTCTCTGGGATACAGAATTTCACAGGCGAGAGATAAATTAACAGGAGAAAAATTGGGGCTGATATAAAGTCTCAGTTTCACTACAGTTTAACTTGCTTTTGCCTCTATTTTAGTACATATTACTTTTCTGTTAGAGCAAACTTCACCTGCATACAGTGAGACCAGCATTTCACAAGACTTGTGAGAGCACTTCAGACATACCCTGGGAACTCCCCTGTTCAGCCCAGGGAACTCGCTATCCCTCCCACTTTCTGAAGCTGTCAGTTTTAGAACAAATACAAACTGCAATGTAATTTGTAAAAGTTACACTGAAATATACAACGTATGATCCAAATTTGTTAAAGTAACACAGAAACTTTTAAAACATAATCAGAATTTGTGAAATCACTGCTAAATCTAAATGCATTAAAATACAAAAGAGAAAGTGCAAAGCTTAAATTTAATAATACTGAAAGGATCCAATCTGATGTGTAAAGTAATTTAAAAAACAAAGCACAACGTGTAACAAAATTCTCATGTCATGCAGTTCTATATTTCACTGGGCATGTCTCTCCATCACACACAGAAATGCAGAGTACACTCCTAAGAGAAGTATAGTAAAATATGTCTGTCTAGAATCTTGTGAGAGGTCCTGCAGTGCTGGAAGATAATTTTAGATATTATCGTCTGAGTGGAGAGTGTTATGAGAGGCATCTCATCTCTCTGGGACTTCCAGGTTCCCCTCTTTTTTCTTATAGCATTCAGTAAGTTCAGCCCTATGAAGACTACACTATAATTTCCCTCCAAGCAGGATCATTTTTTTATCATCGGGCCCTTAGAAGGAGCAATTGAAATTTACATTTTAGTACCTATCTCCATAACCCCACTGGGATTGTGATCTCTTAAGATGATTCTTGTGTACATAACTTTTCTACAGCCAATACATTTCAGCTGAAATATATATATTTTTTTAATTTAAGGTGGATTTTCAGGACAATATTGCACCCAGAATTGTACATCTTTATTGTGCCACTAAAGTTGAACTTCTTAAAAGTGGTCAGTATGGCATCTACATTACAGGGAGGGAGCTCAAGGTGTCTGATCCCTACACAGAGGATGATAATATTGTATTCAGAATTTTGCGTGGACCTCATTACAGTTGCTTAGAGAACACCAAAACAGGTAATTTTGGCAATGAGCTAATAAGGTAATAAGCTTATTTTATGTACACTTATACTGAGTAAATTGATTCTGTAGAGCTAAAATGCTGAATGCAATAATTATATTAATATAAGATATTTTTAGAGCGACTAGTGGCCTCACAACTGTACTGCTATTTTTGTTTCTGTCTCCAAATCACATAAGATTCAGCTCTCTTATTTTTTATGCATAATTATTTAGAAAAAATTTTAAGTGATGGTAAATTTTAGCTAATCAAATGCCATATATGTAATATTTGCCATTAAAAAAGTATATGTGTACCTTTTTAATAAAAATAATTAATCTATCTGTGAAAAGGGTTATATCTGTGCCTATAGTAATGTTTCTATTACAATATTATGCCAGCCCACTGGGATGAACTCTATTTTTTTATTTTTATGACAATTCCAATGAATATCCAATCAGTGTGTGCGTCATATGACACTTGAAGTCCAGCCCTTTGAAGGCCCTACTGTAGAGAGAGAGAGTAAAATTTAAAAAATTGCAAGCTGTAACTGAACCATGAAAGACGCTTTTGGGGTTTAGTGTCCCTTTAATGATATTTTTTTTTAAATTAATTTAATTGTTAAAAGGGACATGAAACACAACATTTTTCTTTTATGATTCGGACAGAACATGCAATTTTAAACAACTTTCCAATTTATTTTGGTTATATAATTTGCTTTATTCTCTTGGTATACTTTGTTGAAAAGAATACCTGGGTAGGTTCAGGAGCAGCAATGCGTTATATGAAGCTAGATGCTAATTGGTGGCTGCACGTATATTCTACTTGTTATTGGCTCACCTGGTGTGTTCAGCTAGTAGTGCATTTCCGCTCCTGCAACAAAGGATAGTAAGAGAATGAAAATTGGGTTTCAGATCCCTTTAATTTAATTCAGCTATATTTGCATTATAAAATCTATCCCTTCCACCTTCAATAGCATTATTTGCCTCCTTAATCTTTTTTTATTTATACCCTTAAAGGTATAGGATTTTAGGTTTGCCTCATTAACTTTCCCATCGGCTAACATTTTATTGCTTTACTTTTTAGGCAAATGTATCCAAGAACGATTTACACAAAAGGATTTAAACAGCAAATCAATTGTTTACGTAATCAGTTCCTCACTGGACAGGTATCATGACACTGTAGAATTTGAAGTTTCTGATCCTGCAGGAAATAAAGCAGCACCTCAGAGGTAAACAACCTAGAGACGCATTAGCCATCTCAATTGTCTGTCTACATTTTTATTCCCCTTGAACCATTCTCATGCTATAAGCAGATAAACCAAGATTAAATAGTGTTATAAATATATATAGTGTAGTTCGGGGTTAAAGTTCAAAATTTTGTGAAACCATTAAGCCCTATGAGTGCCTCTTCTTTCACTGAATGTGTGTGTGTGTGTGTATATATATATATATATATATATATATATATATATATATATATATATATATATATATATATAACAAAAAATAAAAATAAAAATAATAATAAATATAAAAATGTGGTGCTACACCAATGATCAATTGCACAGAACAACAGTGCTAGCAGTCCCAGAAAATAATATAAACCTTAGTTACAAAAAGAGAAGGATTGAATAAATTATGTATCAATCAAAGAAGGACCAAGGCTGCACAGGGTTCAAAATGCTTTATTACTAAAAAAAACACCAAATCTCTACGTCACCAGTGTCTCTGCATGACGCGTTTCGCCCCTCCCACACCAGGTAAGAGACCGGGGCTTCATCAGATGACTGTGATTATGTTTTCAACAGCGTGCAATTAGCACTCATTGTCTATGATTGGACATTACCATTCACAGATTTCTAGCTATCATTGCAAGTTTTTTCTGGGGCCCCGCCTGCCACACTTCATAATAGTAACCGGTTACTTGAGTTTTTGATACTATATGTGCCATGTAGTTGGTGATTGAGCCTGTTAGAGCAACTCTATATCGCACTTTAAAAGCATACTGCAGTATCATAGTTAGGAGTTCGTTTTTGTTCCTTGTTCTCAGCTCTTTTGTTTTTAGTTGTGGGTTCTTTATTGTTGGGATTTGGGTGGAGCATAGACGTCCCTGTCTAGGGTGCGATTTGGTGTTTTTTTTAGTAATAAAGCATTTTGAACCCTGTGCAGCCTTGGTCCTTCTTTGATTGATACATAATTTATTCAATCCTTCTCTTTTTGTAACATATATATATATATATATATATATATATATATATATATATATATATATATATATATATATATATATATATATATATATATATATATACACACACACACACACAGGTATACCTCGCTAATATATTCACCTTGAACCATTCTCATGTTATGAACAGATAAACCAAGATTGAATTGTGTTTATATATATATATATATATATATATATATATATACATACACAGTATATATATATATATATATACACACATACACACACATACACACATGTATACCTCGCTAATACAGTGGGTTAGGGACTGTAAAGTGAAAACCGCCTTAAAGTGAAACGTTTTATCTTTTTTTTTTTTTACTTACCAGTGTGTTTAAAAAAACTTGAAAACATGTGTGAACTAACATATATTAGGTGAGCAATAGCTCTACGTTTAGTTTAGCACTAGCACAGCACAGTTTACACACCCCTGTTAAAATGTCAGGTTTCTGTGATGTAAAAAAATTAGACAAAGATAAATCATTTCAGAACTTTTTCCACCTTTAAAGGGACATTAAACACTAAATACATGCTAGATAAAATGATACATTCAAAGAAAAGATTAGTGCATGACTAACATGTAGCTGTAATTTTCATTAGTTGTTTAAAAAGTGACAAAATAAGTGTAAATTTTTAGTGTCTATAAAACACTGGGAGCTGCCATGTTGTAACTTGTGTTACCTTCTCTGCTGTGGCCAATTAGAGACAGTTATAAATAGGCCACTAGAGTGTGCAGCCAATGGTTGTGCTGGATTTAACAGTGTTCTGCACTTCCATTTCTAACAGGAACTGAAAAGCTCACAATTTCAGAATGGAATTACAGGCAAAGAGGACAAAATAAATAATTAAAGTATATTGCAGAGCTGTTTTATATATACAATTTATCATTTTATATTACCATCTCAAAGTGTTTAATGTCCCTTTAATGTGACCTATAAACTGTACAACTTGATTGAATAACAAACAAACTTTTAGGTGGAGGGAAGTAAAAATAAAAAAACTAAAATAATATGGTTGCATAAGTGTGCACACCCTCTTATAACTGGAGATGTAGCTGTGTTTAGAATTGAGCAATCACATTCAAAATCATGTTAAATAGGAGTCAGTACACACCTGCCATCATTTAAAATGCCTCTGATTAACCACAAATAAAGTTCAGCTGTTCTAGTAGGTCTTTCCTGACATTTTCTTAGTCGCAACATACAGCAAAAGCCATGGTTCGCAGAGAGCTTCCAAAGCATCAGAGGGATCTCATTGTTAAAAGGTATCAGTCAGGAGAACGGTACAAAATAATTTCCAAGGCATTAGATATACCATGGAACACAGTGAAGATAGTCATCATCAAGTGGAGAAAATATGGCACAACAGTGACATTACCAAGAACTGGACGTCCCTACAAAATTGATGAAAAGATAAGAAGAAAACTGGTCTGGGAGGCTACCAAGAGGCCTACAGCACCATTTAAGGAGCTGCAGGAATATCTGGCAAGTACTGGCTGTGTGGTGCATGTGACAACAATCGCCCATATTCTTCATATGTCTGGACTATGGGGTAGAATGGCAAGACGGAAGCCTTTGCTTACGAGAAAAAACATCCAAGCCCAGCTAAATTTTGCAAAAACATATCTGAAGTCTCCCAAAAGCATGTCACAAAAGGTGTTCTGGTTTGATGAAACCAAGATTAAACTTTTTGGGCATAATTCCAAAAGATATGTTCGGTGCAAAAACAACACTGCATATAACCAAAAGAACACCATACCCACAGTGAAGCATTTTGGTGGCAGCATCATGCTTTGGGTCTGTTTTTCTTTAGCTGGAACTGGGGCCTTAGTCAAGGTAGAGGGAATTATGAACAGTTCCAAATACCAGACAATATTGGCACAAAACCTTCAGAGTTCTGCTAGAAAGCTGAACATGAAGAGGAACTTCATCTTTCAGCATGACAACGGCCCAAAGCATACATCCAAATCAACAAAGTAATGGCTTCACCAGAAGAAGATTAAAGTTTTGGAATGGCCCAGTCAGAGCCCAGACCTGAATCCAATCGAAAATCTGTGGGGGTGATCTTAAGTGGGCTGTGCACAAGAGATGCCCTCACAATCTGATAGATTTGGAGTGCTTTTGCAAAGAAGAGTGGGCAAATCTTGCCAAGTCCTGATGTGCCATGCTGAAAAACTCATACCCAAAAAGACTGAGTGCTGTAATAAAATCAAAGGGTGCTTCAACAAAGTATTAGTTTAAGGGTGTGCACACTTATGCAACCATATTATTTTAGTTTTTTATTTCTACTTCCCTCCACCTAAAAGATTTTAGTTTGTTTTGCAATTGAGTTGTACAGTTTATAGGTCACATTAAAGGTGGAAAAAGTTCTGAAATGATTATTCTTTCTCTAATTTCTTTACATAACAGAAACATGACATTTTAACAGGGGTGTGTGTGTATATATATATATATATATATATCAGCATCAAATGGCTCTCATTTGTATGAAATTTTGAGAGTGTATGGGCTATAAATTGTTATACATTAAAAAAATATATCAAAAAGGTCAAAATATTGTTATTTAAATAATTAGCTCAATTTATCAAGATGCATAAGTATCTTGAAGACCCTGTGGTGCAGGCTTGTTGATGAGACCAAAAGACAGACACTTCCTAACCTATATGCCACCTCAGGGGTGGTGGAGTTAAAACCTCTCAGACTGATTAAACAAGGATGATTGACAAACTCTGCTCTTGATCAATTGGTTGGGTGAGAGAAGGAGGTGGGGCTACAGAAGAATTTGCTTGTGCAATGTTAAATGTGGGCAGGGCCTGCAGCTTGCTTGCCCTAAATGTGAGCTGACAGGTTTTCCTAGGTAGGAAACTTGTTGATAAATGTCACTAATAATCTTGTGCAATGACATCAACTGCAATTAAAAGCAGGGGGTACTTAATAACAAATGCCTTTTTGTGGCAGCAAATATGCAAGTAAGTTCACACTATTAAATAAGTTGCTAGGTCTGTTTTATTCCATATTTTAAATCCCTGTTTTAACTCTCAGTTTTAATTGCATTACAACAGGGCGTTATGGGAGAGTATTAAGATGACCTATATTCAGTTAAGAACAATTGAAATAGCCAGCTAGAAATTACAGACCTGAATTTTACAGCAATTTCTAAAAGAGAAAAATAATGTTCTTATACTGCATACAACTCATACAAACAGAAATCTAATTTGTATTTGGACACAGTGGAACGTTTCTGTGACTATAGTGAGATTTATTTGTGCCTGGTCAGTAAGAAAACACATATTTGTTATCTCCCACAAGAGAAGCTCTGTTATACTGAAATGCCGGGTGCAGAATTGCATCTGCCTGCCTGCTGTGATCAGCACTGTTACACCTGCTAGGAGAGCTGTAGGCACTGCTATTTATCTTTACAGGCATTCTCAGTCAGCGCTGTGACAGCTGGTGTGACAGCACTTCTCAGAGCAGCTTGCTGGTGGAATTATTACCCTTTCTTTTAAATATACTAAAGTGTTGCCAAAAACGGTTCTAGAGCACTTTAGCTGAAAGGTTGTGTCTATAATCGTTTGACATGAATGTTGCTGCAAGAGACAATATCACAAGAGAATGTAGGAATTTAACAGTGACTGCTAGGGAACAATTATCGTCTGTGCCATTATGATCCAGCCCTAGAAATCCAAATGTGAAGGAGCAGTGGGCAACCGGCTAGGGCTTGTCAGCCTATATATGCAAAAATCCTTACTTGTTTGTTTAATTTCTTTGTGCAATCTATTTAAGCTTGTGAGTGTGTCAGTCACTAATCAGAAACATAATTAAACCTTAGTAGGATATTAAACTCAAAAATAAATTCTCCATAACTGGCAATACATGTGTAGTTAGGGTTGCTATGTGTCCAGTTCAGTGTTTTAACAGGCTGTCCTGCAAAATCTATGGAAAAATATGTGACACTTAAATTTACAGGTTTTTTTAAAGCCCCTTAAGTGGCAGCTACATTTTAAAAGCCCCCTATATCAGTATGTATTACAAACATAGCCCAAAAGGAAGTGTAGCCACTGGGATGATATTTCTGTGTTTTACTTGCAGTCAAAGAGGTAACATTGCTGATTTCTATGATTTTAAAGGGAAAGTCTAATCAAAAATAAACTTTCATGATTCAGATACAGAATGTAATTTTAAACAATTTTCCAATTTACTTTTATCACCAATTTTGCTTTGTTCTCTTGGTATTTCTTAGTTGAAAGCTAAACCTAGGAGGTTCATATGCTAATTTCTAAGCCCTTGAAAGCTGCCTCTTCTCTTAGGGAATTTTGACAGTTTTCCACCACTAGAGGGTGTTAGTTCATGTGTGTCATATAGGTAGAGTTCAGGTGAGCCAGCTCTGATTGGCTAAAATGGATGTCTGTCAAAAGAACTGAAATAAGGGGCAGTTTGCAGAGGCTTAGATACAAGGTAATCACAGAGGTAAAAAGTGTATTCATAGAACAGTGTTGGTTCTGCAATAGTAGGGAATGGGTAATAAAGGGATTATCTATCTTTTTAAACAATAAAAATGCTGGTGTAGACTGTCCCTTTAACTGCTCTCTTTGAGAATATATAATAAGCATGGAAGGTATATTCCAGCGATATCTCAAAAAAGGGATGCTAGTTTGGGCTGTTGCTTTGAATCTAGCAGGGTAAAACTAGAATGATATGTTATATTAAATGAACAGCACTCCAATGTTCCTTTGAGATTAGGCTTCTCTGTGAGGCTCTTACACCTTGTTTGATTACAAATATAATTTTAGGAATACGCATTCGGATCCTTTGCGTGCAAGTGCATGATCCAAATGCGGAAGCAAGCAGAAGTTCGTGCCTTGCGTATATCTTCGTAGCCTGATTAATTCTTTTAAAAGATCCTCACAGATCTTAGTGTGGGGATCTTTTATAGGAATCAATCCAGCTATGAAAATATATCTGAAGGGCACGAACCTCTGCTTACTTCCACATTCGGAGCATGCACACACGTGATA
The DNA here is from genome assembly GCF_027579735.1 of Bombina bombina. Classification (NCBI taxonomy): domain Eukaryota; kingdom Metazoa; phylum Chordata; class Amphibia; order Anura; family Bombinatoridae; genus Bombina; species Bombina bombina. The sequence goes on along the minus strand of NC_069500.1, from coordinate 639,040,902 downwards.
TTTAAACACTTATTTGTGTTACAATTAAACACGGATTTATTTTTTTTTGGGGGGGGGGGGGTAATTGGAAAATATAGGCATCCGTGTATATAGAGTCAAAGTTTAGATGGAAGCTGAGATATTCTGCTGCACTTTACGATTGTTGTTTTTTTAGCTGGTAACTTCGGTCAGTCTCCCAGCTTCAGTTTGTGACTTTATTAATGCTTTTATTTTAAACCCCTTGACTACTAAAGAAGACTCCAGCACAATACATAGTATCGCATGTAACACTACCTTGATGCCAGACTTTTAAACTGAATAATTTGTGATTAGAAAGTCTGCAATTTTAATGTAAAAAAATACAAGATACCGAAAATAAAAACGTATGACTCTCAATCCAGACATACACAGTACCAGTAACACAAGGGGGAAAATGACAGATTTAGATAAGTTATTGTTCACTATATAATACATCTTTTTTATGTTAATTCCAGTTGAGCAACTTTTTTGTTGCATGCAGACATTATTACATTTTCTTATTTAGTTTACAAGCCAGATAAATGTATCTCACCCCTTAATAAAAAGACAATATAAAGACCAAAAGCTTCACTTAAAGGGACATTCTAGAAATGAAACAGTCATGCAATTTTAAACAGCTTTCCAATTTACTTTTATCATCAAATTTGCTTTGTTTTCTTTGTATTTTTTGTTGAAAGCTAAACCTTGTTAGGCTCATATTTTAATTTCTAAGCCCTTGAATGCCACCTCTTATCACTGTATTTTGACAGTTTTTACAGCTAGACAGTGCTAATTCATATGTATCATATATATATATATATATATATATATATATATATATATATATATATATATATATATATATAATTGTTCTCACTCTTGTGGAGTTATTCATGAGTCAGCACTGATTGGCTAAACTGCAAGCCTGTCAAAAGTACTGAGATAAGGGAGAAGTCTGCAGAGGCTTGGATACAAGGTAATCACAGAGGTAAAAAGTATATTAATATAACTGTGTTGGTTATGCAAAACTGGGGAATGGGTAATAAATCTATCTTTAAAAAAAATAATGATGGAGTAGACTGTCCCTTTAAATGTGCACTATACATTGTGTTATTTATTCCATTGTTTTGTTCTCCTCTTCAGCCAATAAATAGCAGATGCCTACTGAATTCCTTGATACTTTCAATTGAATTTTAACAGCCTTTTCTTAAGCTACTATCATACAAAGATAATGTAAACATATTAAAGGGCTGCAATTCTATATGGATTACAGGATTTGTGTTGTTCAAAATTCACAAAAGTTACTTCCTTACTGTAGTTTTAAATTCTACCACAAGATGTCACAGTTGCCCATAGTTTTTACAGTTTCTGAGTATGCGGACCTGGTAAACTAACCTAAAATAGTGCAGTGCCATATGTTATCAAGTAGAGCCATAGTAAAAACACACAGCTATCTATTGTAACACACACTCTCACATATGCACATATAACAGTGTAAGGTAATGCTTCAGTAAGTTTGGATTTTGTTTTTATTCATTCTAGTTCGGGCAAAGCATATAGCTTATTTTCAATGTACTGTACATTATGTTTTCAAAGTATCAGTAATTTCTAGTCTAATCTGCTGTAGTGTAAAACATTTACAACTTTCTACAAACACAGATACAGACAGTGGTAGCCAACCTGCCTGGGACTTTTTACCTGCACAGCTCTCTAGGGTTTTAAGGAAAACACTCCCAAACCAATGTCAAATTTACTTGTAGTTTTTAGCAACTTAATTAAAGAAAATGTTTTCAGCTTATAGTCCAAAGTATAGCAAAAGTCTCTTTAAACACTGGCCCATAGCAGTCTCTTCACACAAGTACTTTCCATTACCAACAATAACCCCCCATACTGACTTACAAGACCTTTATAGCCTCAGAACACTCCAGGTGAGCTTAATCAGACTCATTCACAGAAGGACCCAGTAAAACCTGGACTAGATCCTTTACACATCTATCATCTATCTATCTATCTATCTATCTATCTATCTATCTATCTATCTATCTATCTATCTATCAATCATCTATCTATCTATCTATCTATCTATCTATCTATCTATCTATATGTGGTAGGAAAATGGTACATTCAAACAAATTACTTTTGCTTAGGCAAAGAGCTATTTAATGATTTTTCTTCCACTTTAAAAACCATTTGCCTAAACTAGTAATCAAGCAAATTAAATTAGCTGTGCACAATTTTAACAGGTTGTAAAGGCAAGGCCTGGGAAAGTGGCCCCCACTTGCCAATAAACTCCCAGGCACCTCGGAAAAGTGGCAACTGATCACCAAAACACATGCAAGCACCCTGGGAAAGTGCCCCCTGCCTGCTACCAGGCACCCCAGGAAAGTGGCCCCTGTAGGTGTTTAGGCAATGCTTGCAGGGGCTTAGAAACCAGTAATCTTTAAGGCAAACAAGTATATTAAAGGGACATGAAACACAACATTTTTCTTTCATGATTTAGGTAGAACATACAATTTTAAACAACTTTCCAGTTTACTTCTATTATCAAATGTGCTTCATTCTCTTAGTATAATTTGTTGAAGGAGCAGCAATGCACTACTGGTTTCTAACTGAACACATGGGTGAGCCAATGACAATTGGTATATATATATATATATATATATATATATACAGCCACCAATCAGCAGCTAGAACCTAGGTTCTTTGCTGCTCCCAAGCTTACCTAGATAAACTTTTCAGCAAAGGATAACATGAGATGGAAGCAAATTAAATAATAGAAGTAAATTAGAAAGTTTTTTAAATTTGTATGCTCTATCTAAATCATGCATTTCTAATTATGACTTTACAATCCCTTTAATATAACAGTGTTGGTTATGTAAGGTTGTAGAATGGTTAATAAGGGGATTATCCATTGTTTTAAAAAAAAAAAGAAGTCTACTTGATTCTCCCTTTCAGCATTTATTATTTTGTTTATAAAGAAAAAAAAAGTGTTTTCCTGTTGGTTTGTGTTATTTAAAGGACCACTAAACTCAGTAGAATAGCATAATCAGTAAATGCATAATAAAAAGACAATGCAACAGCACTTAGTTTGAATTTCAAATGAGTAGTAGATTTCATTCTGACAAATTTTAAAGTTTGTTCTATAGTCCCTCCCACTGCATCATGTGACAATCATCAGCCAATCACAAAATGCACATATACATATATTTTGTGAATCTTGCACATGCTCAATAGTGCCTCAGAAAGTGTTTATAAAGATTGTGTACATTTAGATAATGGATGTGAATTGGAAAGTTGTTTAAAATTGTGTGCTCTCTCTTATTCATGAAAGTTTAATTTTGACTTGTGTCCCTTTAAACTATTTCCTTATTTCACTTTATTATTATGTATCGGGGGTGGGGGGTTCAATGTAAGTTCTATATATTGAAATAAAATTATTTTTTACAGATGAAAAAGCCTTTGTTAATTAAACGAGAGTGAGTTCTAAATCTTGAAATGAAATCTTTTTGTCAACCTGAACTAACTATAAATGCATGCCATAGAATCTAACCCTGAGAAATTGTACTCAGGCCACTATATTGCTGCAGTATAGAAAAAGAATTAGCAAATAGGTTGCTCTGCTCATATCGGTAAAAAAAAGGTGTGAAAATGTATTAATAAAATTGAACAAATAACCATGTATTCTGTAATGTGCGTTTAATGTTCTATCCCCTGTCTAATATCCCTTTAATGATCATCAATGTACATTTAATATTTTTGCCCTATTGGTAAACAGGGACAACTTTTTCATGATCCCTGTAGCAGGGGGCACTTTCCTAAGAAGCCAGGGCACGTATTTGGGGCAGGGACCATGTTCACGTAGTGCAGAGGCCACTTTCCCAGGTGAGAAGGGGCCACTTTCCTTACATATTATCGAGCAGGGGCCACTTTCCCTGGTTGTCTCTGGGTGCCTACTGACAAGCAGTTGTCACTTTCCAGGGGTGCCTGGGCACCTATTGGCAAGCAGGGGCCACTTTCCCAGGGTGCTTGCGAATGTATTGGCAATAAGGAGCCACTTTCACAAGCCTTCCTTGAGGGTTCCTAGGCTGCTATCGACAAGCAGAGGATACATTCCTGTGGTGCCTGGAAGCCTTGCTTCTGGGTTTGAGTGTTTATGTAGACTTGTTCCATATATCTTACTAAAAACATATCTGAAATTCATAATAACCTGATTACTATGAATTAATATTAGTTTGCAATAAAACTTTTTCGGTAAGATTATAAGCTCTATTAACCCCTTAAGGACCAAGGTTTTCCCTAGTTTCTGTTCTTAAATGACACAGGTAATTTTGGCATTTCTGCTAACTATTCAGATTTCACCCTAATTATCCGATCTATTGTTAAATGCACACATAGATATTATACACCATTTTTTACCAGACAAATATTCCTTACTTATGATACCCTATATTGGTTTATCAAAAAAACAAAAAATAGGAATTTAAAGGGACAGTCTACTCCAGATTCTTTATTGTTTTAAAAGATAGATAATCCCTTTATTACCCATTCCCCAGTTTTGCATAATAAACAGGGTTATATTAATACACTTTTTACCTCTGTGATTACCTTGTATCTAAGCCTCTGCAGACTGCACCCTTATTTCAGTTCTTTTGAAACACTTGCATTTTAGCCAGTCAGTGCCTTCTCATAAGTAACTCCATGGGTGTGAGCACAATGTTATCTACATGGCACATAAAGCTGAACCAACACCCTTTAGCTGTAAAAAAGGTCAAATTCTGTCTCAGTGACCACATGACTATGGACCACTTTTTTGAGCATCACTGAACAGCCTCACTTCTGAGGCATCCAGTGATTGGTCACTGAGCCTGATACCAGCATGCATTGCAGCAGGCTGCTTTTAAAGTATACAATCACTGTGACTGGGAGATTGTGTGATGCACAAGTAGATTGTCTTAACAGCACTGGTTCTCACTAAAATGTGAAACTGCATGGAAAAAACTTGATTTCATTGCACACTTGACACAATTCACATTTTTTAAGCTTTTTTGGTTAAATTAAGAGGTGTTTGTAAAGAAGTTAAAGCATACCTCCCAACCATTGCAGATCCTGCGGGATTATCATGAGTTAGTAGGTAGGGATGGGCGAATGTTTGTACAACATTAGAAAAATGAATTAAATTTTAACACATTTGTTCATTTCAAATTTGAAATGTTTGTACAACATTCTAACATTCGTTTAATGTAATAGTATTTCTAATGCTTTCTTTAAATGTAATATTCAATTAAAAATTTTCTAATAATTTGATTTGAATTATGCAATATTCGAGTTCGAAAAATTAGAATTTATATATTTGTAATAGTATTTCTAATGTTTTCTTTAAATGTAATATTCAAATTATTCAATATTCAAAATAGTAACATTCAAATTGATATATTGGTATCTTTTATGTATCAATTTACTAAATTCCCTACCACATGAACTATTGAACTTCTGAATGGTATTGGTTACCATTTCGATCTAATTATGAACATTCAAATTTGAAAGTGACATTTGAAAACTGTAAATAGCATTTGATTATAAATTTTTAAGAACATTCTTATTGACATTCGATTATGTAAATCGATTTTGTACAATAACATTCATTGTAACATTCTAATTTAAATATAAACACATTCGCCCATCCCTATTGGTAGGGCAAATGCCCTATTTCTTAGGGACTACCCCAGCTCTGCACAAGACAAAGCTGAATCAGACTGGCCCCGCCCACTAAATGTCACAATCCTAAACACGGTATGCCAGTTATACCCACCCCTCCTGAAGCGGCCCAGTCACTAAAACACAAGTGGGACTCAGTTCATAAGTCCCCTAACCTCCCTGTCCTGGAAAGCATAAGGGAAATTTTGCTGAAATTGCTGCGTGAGAACTTTGGCATTAATGCTAGTTTTTGCTATTTATTTATAAATGTGCTCATTATATTTTAGTTTGTTCAATTAGAGTAAAAGGTTCACTGTTATTATTACACATCAATACTTTGGAGATCCTTTGTAGCTTGCCTCTGGGCCTGCATGTGTTCAGAAGATTACCTATACCAGTGTCTCAGAGCCTTTATGCTACCTGCACTAATTACTTCACTTAGGGCCTTTTCATTTTTCACAGCTTGGAACTGAAATGGTCTCAGATTGAAATGCGGCAGACCATGTATGAGGTGTGTGAAACTGACAGAATGGTGTCTTTGAAGATCACAAGACAAGGTTTCCCTGTGGACTCTGCATTTATTTCACTGAAGGTAACATGCGCTGCAAGCTTTGGTTTTGACTGAAACTTCCTTTTGCAAAATGTCTACCTTTAGAATTGAGTCTTGCTTCATTTGAAACATTAAACGATATTAAATAACTGTGAACATTTTAACTATATTTAATAAAGCCATATTTACATAATTATCACATAAATTACAATCCATCTAAATCTATATTTAAAAAAAAATAATAATTTACTTAAAGGGATATGAAACCTAAACTTCATCTTTCATGATTTAGATAGAACATACAATTTAGAAATATTTTCCCACCTTATATCTATTATCAGATTATATTTGAATTATTTGATCTCTTGGTATCCTCTGTTGAAAATAAGGTAGGTAGGCTCAGGAGCATGCACATATCTGCAGCTCTATATAACAGAGCAGTTTTTGCAAGAATACTTTTGACAATGTTATACAGTTGCAAGAGCACTAGATGGCAGCAAACACTGCTGCCATCTAGTGCTTTAGAGTGACCACATACATATGCTGTTCAACAAAGAATACCATAAGTAAGCAAATTTGATAATAGAATGAGCTTAAAGGGACATGCCACCCACATTTTTTCTTTTATGATTTAGAAAGAGAATGCAATTTTAAACATGTTTCTAATTTACTTATATTCTCTTATTTGTTTTATTCTCTTGATATTCTTTGATGAAAATCATACCTAGATATGCTCACTAGCTGCTGATTGGTTGCTGCACATAGAAGCCTTGTGTGATTGGCTCACCATGTGCATTGCTTTTTCTTCAACTAAGGATATTTAAAAAATGAAGCAAAATAAATAATGGAAGTAAATTGTAATGTTGTTTACATTTCGATTCTCTATCTGAATCATGAAAGAAAGATTTTGGGTTTAGTGGCCCTTTAAATTAAATTAACAAACACACAAGCGAGAGCGCCTTATTTAAAACCAAATAAGAATGTTCATTTTTTAATTATTGAGACCATGTTCTAGGCTGCTATCTTGCTCAAAAAGAAAGTTTAAAATAATAGGTACAGACAGTGCCAATAACAGTGGTATTTAAATATAATAGCTTATTAAAATATTAAAATCACAAAATTAACATGTGACGAAAAAGCTGTCTGTTATAATAAATTTGCCTAAAACATATATAAAAGCAATGTTTGTAAAAGAATGATCAAACCGCTTGCCTGGCCAAGTCTGTGTAATCCTCACAACGCGTTTGAATACACCTGAGGAATGGGGGGGGGGGCCTGAAATGCGTTGAGGATTATAAGGACCTGGCCAGGCAAGTGGTTTGATTATTCTTATCCAAACATTGCTTTTGTATATGCTTTAGACAAATATGATATAACAGACTGCTTTTTGTCACGTTTATTAAAATATTAAAACCACAAAATAATGTTTACAATTTCATTAACTATTATATTTAAATACCACTGTTATTGGCACTGTCTATACCTGATTATTTTAGAAGCACATTGAAACTTTTTTTTTGTCTAAATCACAAAATAAAAATGCTACGTTTTATGTACGTTTAGGACTCCATGTACTAAGCAGTCAGCGAGCTACCCGCAACAAATCTCGCGTCAAAACTCGCAAACTGATATGTACAAAGCCGTCAATTATGTTAAAACTCGCATCTTTAAAATTGCGAGCGTACTTATCCGCCAAACCTCGCTGCCTCTCCATTTTTTACTGTAATTAGACACATTTGACCACCAACTCGCCAAAAACGAATGTACTAAAAAATCTATTTGTCCGCTCGCGTCAATCTCCGCCCCCACCTCGTGGTACAAAACAATAGGAAAGTCACTCTAGACGCCAGTCTAGACATATATAAAAGGCAGTAATATCAGCATTGTACTTACATTGTTCATTCATATGCGACATAAATGATTACAGTATTTGGGGCCTAAATGGCTTGTACAATCCCTTATACATATATGCGACATAAATGATTACAGTATTTAGGGCCTAAATGGCCTATATAGATTCAGATACTGAAGCGTAAGAAGTCAGATAATGTTATTTTAAAGAAATATATATTGGAGACAATGACCTATCATAATTTAAAAAAAAAAAAACATTTGCGTCAATTATGTTGTACATTTACCTCTTAAATCACTGTCACAATCATCCGTTATGCCAGTGATGATCTCTGGTCCCAGACGCTGAACAAGCTTCTGCTCATAATCATTGAGGTCTGCCACATATGCTGGTCCACCTCCGGTAGCACGTGCCGAATTTTTTTCTCTGGCCAATTTAGCTTTGGCGAAACGTTTAATGTCGTTGTAACGCTTCTTCAGCTGATCGACATCCTTTTTTCCTGGACCCTGGGCACTAACAGCGTCGCTGATCCTTTGCCAGATCTGCTTCCTCCTAGAAAAATTTGTCTGTTTGACACGACATCCAAACAAATAATCATAAGAGTCAATAATCATGTCAATCAAAACGACGTTTTGCTGATGAGAAAAGTGAGGATTCTTGGATTTTGAAGCGGTTTCAGATCCAGATGAAGCCATATCGAATTTGTAAATAAAGATCACAAAAAAGAGCGCTCTGTAATTACTCTCCAAAAATTTTGGAACAATAATAAAGTTGTTTAGAAAAGTTGTACATTTATAGGAGCAAAATTCTATTCCCGCGACTGCTATGACGTTCATGACACCTTACATGTTACGTGTTAACAATTGGCCAGACAATTCAACTGAAAGTTAAGTACATCAGCTTAGTCGCGGCGAGCGAGGCGTCAAATTTATCAATATTCCGCCACTGCTATTTATTGTGGGATTATTAGTACATAGCAACAGCGGACACCATTTCGCCCGCGGCGATTAACGGCGAGTTTAGCCGCGTCTAAAATGACGGATGAATTGACGGCTTAGTACATGGAGCCCTTAATAGTTAAAAATGAGTATGTTCACCATAATGTGTAATATTTTTTTTTTCTCCTTCATCTTTAAGGTAAATGAAGTAAATGCTATGAATGGCAAGGACTTCTCATTAAGTTCTTCTAGACTTATACAGTTTGATCCAGGTAAAGTTTTACATTTTGGTTGTATGTAGTATACCTGGGTTTTAGAAATGTTATATGTAGAATGCTTGCAACTTGTGATATTCAGTTTGTTACCTTGTAAATCAATTCATTGTTTCTTGACAGAATTAATGTTGACAGTGTTTCACTTTTCCCACATGCCACTTTATAAATATTTTTTCTCATCAGAATTTATTAAAATGTGCAAATAAACTACTTAAGTAGATACAGAAAGACAAATAGATAGGGCTACATTACAAGTGGAGCAATTTCATTTTAGAGCTGTTGAGCGATAGTTTGCTTGGTTGCAATATCTATTAAAAGTATAGGGCACACCAAAGGGATGTTGGCCGCGCTAAACCTTCTCTGGTAAATCTGTTTTACCAGGCACTTGTAATATCAATTTGTGTGCAAATTTTAGCACGGTTCAGCGATATTTATTTCGCACCCTGCACTATTAGTAGTGCTCCACTTGTAATGTGGTCCATAAATAGATATAGATATGATTATAAAAATTATTTTGATAATGTCATAAAGGATACAAAATTAAAGTGGAAATAGTTGCCTCCTTTATATCATGAAGTACAACCCTACTGCTTCCCAAATGTGAATTTACATTAAAGGGATAGAAAGGTCAAAATTGAAATGTATACGGGAGCATTTCAATATGAAATAGAAGCATTTTGCAATATACTTCCATTAGCAAAAATAAGTCTAGTAAAAGTTATTACTGTTTTTCTGAGGCATATGTACATATCCTGTGAAAGACCTGTGCACCAGTATTTAAACACCACGCTTGCTCAGAGAGCTGAAAGTAGTGTGTATTGCTTAAATTTGTGTCATACAAGCTACTGCTGACCTTCTGAGAAGGTCTGGTGTTTGAATACCGGTGCACAGGCCCTAACAGGATATGTGCATATGCCTCAGAAAACCAGTAATAATTTTCACTACAAGTATTTTTGCTAATGTAAGTATATTGCTAAAAGCTACCGTTTCAAATTGAAAAGCAACTATAAACATTTCATTTTTTACCTTTCTATCCCTTTAACTGTGTTAAACTGAAATAAGAATACTAAATCCTCACACTGTGCCTAAAAATACCTCAAAAATGGCTGATTTGGAAGGGGAAAAAAAGGGAAAACATTTGTTTCTTCTATAAGATACGATGAGTCCACGGATTCACCCTTTACTTGTGGGATATTATCCTCCTGCTAACAGGAAGTGGCAAAGAGCACCACAGCAGAGCGGTCTATATAGCTCCTCACTTGACTCCACCCCCCAGTCATTCTCTTTGCCTACTCTAAGTACTAGGAAGGGTAAAGTGAAAGAGGTGATAAAATGCTAGTTTTTTTTTTCTTCAAGCAAGAGTTTTTTATTTTAAATGGTACCGGTGTGTACTATTTTCCCTCAGGCAGCAGATGGATGAAGACTTCTGCCTGGAGACTGATGATCTTAGCAGTTGTCACTAAGATCCAGAGCAGTTCCCACAGAATGGCTGAGGAGTATTTAAGAAACTTCAGTGTGAGGAACGTTTTTCATGCTATAAGCAGTGAGGTATGTTCAGTCATTCTGGAGAGACTGTGGTATTTCAGAATTGGCTGACAGTATCCCCATGAGGGAAAGGGTAAGCAGTAATCCTAAAATATATAGAGGGGTATTACTGAGCTTGCATATATGGGCTAAGAAAAAATGGTTGACACTGAGGTTTGAATGTTTGTGGGCAAACGTTTACATAACTGGGAGTGCTGATAACGTTTTTATGTGAGACGTTTTTCATGCTTATTGAGAGGGTACACATGGCTTTCTTTTTGGGTTTATGAACCCACATGGCTAGTTTTTAGACCGGTCTGGTGCGGTTCATTTGGTCTGAGAGACATTGAGTGAGATGGGCGGGGCCTATTTTCGCGCCTCAGTTACGCAGTTGTTTCTATCAGGCAAGCAGAAAGCTCCAACTCCGGTGGGCCTTTGTGAGCTGTATTGGACCAAATTGAAGGTTTAACCTGGTTTTACAGACCCCTGAGGGCAGGTAGGCGCCACAGCAGGGGGTGTTTTTTATTGATATAAACGTTTTCTAATTATCCGTTTTTTCTGGTAAGGGTTAAGTGTTCCTTTCCTTGTGGGGCAAACTTAGCTGCATAGTTAGGATGCTTCTATCATAAAATTGGAACGATTTTATTGTTTTAAAGCAGTTTTGGAAAAATTGTATGCTTTTTATCTCTTAAAGGCGCAGTACCGTTTTTTTCAGATTGTTATTTTTTCACTAAATAAAGTGTTTTCAAGCCTGTTTGTGGTCATTACTAGCCTGTTTGACATGTCTGACATTGATGAAAGCCAATGTTCCATGTGTTTAGAAGCCATTGTGGAACCCCCACTTAAAATGTGTCCCTCATGCACTGAAAGGGCCTTAAATTGCAAAGAACATATTTTAGCTGATAAAAGTATGTTGCAGGATGATTCTCAGTCAGAAGAGAATCAGGTTATGCCATCTAATTATCCCCAAGTGTCAAAACCTTTAACGCCCGCACAAGCGACGCCAAGTACTAGTGCGTCTAATTCTTTCACCCTGCAAGATATGGCCACAGCTATGTCTACTACCCTCACAGAGGTTTTATCTAAACTGCCTGGGTTGCAGGGGAAGCGCAGTAGGTCCGGTGTGAGAGTAAATGCTGAGCCCTCTGACGCTTTATTAGCCATCTCCGATGTACCCTCACAATGTTCTGAGTTGGGGGTGAGGGAATTGCTGTCTGAGGGAGAGCTTTCTGATTCAGGAAAGATGTTCCCTCAAACTGGCTCAGATATGACGGCTTTTAAGTTTAAGCTAGAAACCTCTGCTTGTTGCTCAGGGAGGTTTTAGCGACTCTGGACGATTGTGACCCAATTCTAATTCCACCAGAGAAATTGTGTAAAATGGATAGATATCTAGAGGTTCCTACTTACAGTCTTACACTAATGTTTTTCCGGTCCCTAAGAGGATTTCGGACATTGTTACTAAGGAGTGGGATAGACCAGGTATTCCGTTCTCTCCCCCTCCTACTTTTAATAAAATGTTTCCCATATCTGACACTATTCGGGATTCATGGCAGACGGTCCCTAAGGTGGAGGGAGCTATTTCTACCCTGGCTAAGTGTACCACTATACCTATTGAGGACAGTTGTGCTTTCAAAGATCCTATGGATAAAAAATTAGAGGGTTTTCTAAATAAAATATTTATTCATCAGGGTTTTCTTCTGCAACCTATAGCGTGCATTGTTCCTTTAACTACTGCAGCTACTTTTTGGTTCGAGGCTCTAGAGGAGGCTCTTAAGGTTGAGACCCCATTAGATGATATTCTGGATAGAATTAGGGCTTTCAAGCTAGCTAATTCTTTCATTACAGATGCCGCTTTTCAACTGGCTAAATTAGCGGCAAAGAATTCAGGTTTTTCCATTTTAGCGCGTAGAGCATTATGGCTTAAGTCCTGGTCTGCTGATGTGTCATCAAAATCTAAACTTTTAGCTATGCCTTTCAATGGTAAGACCCTATTCGGGCCTGAACTGAAAGAGATAATTTCCGACATCACTGGAGGAAAAGGTTATGCCCTTCCTCAGGATAAGACAAATAAGATGAGGACCAAACAAAATAATTTTCGTTCCTTTCGAAATTTCAAAGGTGGTCCCCCTACCTCCTCCCCTGCCGCAAAGCAGGAGGGGAATTTTGCTCAATCCAAGTCAGTCTGGAGACCTAACAAGACCTGGAATAAGGGTAAACAGGCCAAGAAGGCCGCTGCTGCCACCAAGACAGCATGAAGGGGCAGCCCCCGTTCCGGGACCGGATCTAGTAGGGGGCAGACTTTCTCTCTTTGCTCAGGCTTGGGCAATAGATGTTCAGGACTCCTGGGCTTTAGAAATTGTGACCCAGGGGTATCTTCTAGACTTTAAAGATTCTCCTCCAAGGGGGAGATTTCATCTTTCACGGTTGTCTCTAACCAGACAACAAAAGAGGCGTTCTTACGCTGTGTAGAAGACCTATATACTATGGGTGTAATCTGCCCAGTTCCAAAAACAGAACAGGGGCAAGGGTTTTACTCCAATCTGTTTGTGATTCCCAAAAAAGAGGGAACCTTCAGAACGATTTTAGATCTCAAGATCCTAAACAAATTTCTCAGAGTCCCATCCTTCAAGATGGAGACCATTCGGACTATTTTACCAATGATCCAGGAGGGTCAATATATGACCACCGTGGATTTGAAGGATGCGTATCTTCACATTCCTATCCACAAAGATCATCACCAGTTCCTCAGGTTCGCCTTCCTGGACAAGCATTACCAGTTTGTGGCTCTTCCCTTTGGGTTGGCCACAGCTCCCAGAATTTTCACAAAAGTGCTAGGGTCTCTTTTGGCGGTTCTAAGGCCGCGGGGCATAGCAGTGGGGCCTTATCTGGACGATATCTTAATTCAGGCTTCAACTTACCAACTAGCCAAATCTCACATGGACATCGTGTTGGCTTTTCTAAGATCTCACGGGTGGAAGGTGAATGTAAAGAAGAGTTCACTTATCCATCTCACAGGAGTTCCATTCCTGGGAACTCTGATAGATTCGGTAAACATGAACATCAAAGGTCAGAAAATCAAAGATCTTAACCACCTGCCGAGCACTTCATTCCATTCCTTGGCCGTCAGTGGCTCAGTGTATGGAGATAATTGGACTAATGGTAGCGGCAATGGACATAGTTCCGTTTGCTAGCTTGCATCTCAGACCACTGCAACTATGCATGCTCAGACAGTGGAATGGGGATTATGCAAATTTATCTCCTCAGATAAATCTGGATCAAGAGACCAGAGACTCTCTTCTTTGGTGGTTGTCACAGGATCATCTGTCCCAGGGAATGTGTTTCCGCAGGCCAGCATGGGTCATAGTGACGACGGACGCCAACCTATCGGGCTGGGGTGCAGTCTGGAATTCACTGAAAGCACAGGGTGTGTGGACTCAGGAGGAGGCTCTCCTTCCAATAAATAATCTAGAACTGAGAGCGATATTCAATGCGCTTCAGGCGTGGCCTCAGCTGGCTTCGGCCAGATTCATAAGATTCCAGTTGGACAATATCACGACTGTAGCATATATCAATCATCAGGGGGGAACAAAGAGTTCTCTAGCGATGATAGAGGTTTCCAAAAAACTTTGATGGGCAGAGACTCACTCTTGCCATCTATCAGCAATCTATATCCCAGGAGTGGAGAACTGGGAAGCAGATTTTCTAAGTCGTCAGACTTTTCATCCGGGGAAGTGGGAGCTTCACCCGAAGGTGTTTGCACAATTGATTCATCAATGGGGCACACCAGAATTGGATCTGATGACATCTCATCAGAATGCCAAACTTCCCTGTTATGGGTCCAGATCAAGGGATCCCCAAGCAGTACTGATAGATGCTCTAGCAGTACCTTGGTAGTTCAACCTGGCTTATGTGTTTCCACCATTTCCTCTCCTTCCTCGTCTGATTGTGAGAATCAAACAGGAGAGGGCTTCAGTGATTTCGATAGCACCTGTGTGGCCACGCAGGACTTGGTATGCAGACCTGGTGGAAATGTCATCTCTACCACCGTGGACACTGCCACTGAGACAGGACCTTCTCATTCAAGGTCCGTTCCAGCATCCAAATCTAGTTTCTCTGCGGCTGACTGCCTGGAGATTGAACGCTTGATTTTATCTAAGCTAGGATTCTCTGAGTCGGTCATAGATACCTTGATTCAGGCTCGAAAGCCTGTCACTAGGAAAATTTACCATAAGATATGGCGTAAATATCTTTATTGGTGTGAATCCAAAGGCTACTCATGGAGTAAGATCAGGATTCCTAGGATTTTGTCCTTTCTCCAAGAAGGATTGGAGAAAGGGTTATCAGCTAGTTCCTTAAAGGGACAGATATCTGCTTTGTCAATTTTACTGTACAAGCGTCTGTCAGATGTTCCAGACGTTCAGTCATTTTGTCAGGCTTTGGTTAGAATTAAGCCTGTGTTTAAATCTGTTGCTCCGCCATGGAGTTTGAATTTAGTTCTTAAAGTTCTTGAAGGGGTTCCGTTTAAACCTATGCATTCCATAGATATTAAGCTTCTAGCTTGGAAAGTTATGTTTTTAGTTGCTATCTCTTCGGCTCGAAGAGTTTCTGAACTATCTGCATTGCAATGCGACTCGCCTTATCTTGTTTTCCATTCTGATAAGGTGGTTTTGCGTACCAAACCGGGATTCCTTCCTAAGGTTGTTACTAATAAGAATATTAATCAGGAAATTGTTGTTCCTTCCCTGTGTCCTAATCCTTCCTCTACGAAGGAGCGTCTGTTGCACAACTTGGACGTGGT
Organism: Bombina bombina; assembly: GCF_027579735.1. NCBI lineage: Eukaryota > Metazoa > Chordata > Amphibia > Anura > Bombinatoridae > Bombina > Bombina bombina. The sequence continues at coordinate 639,025,274 of NC_069500.1, read as the reverse complement.
TCGTGCTTTGAAGTTTTACTTGCAAGCGACCAAAGATTTCCGTCAAACATCTTCTCTGTTGTCTATTCTAGAAAGCGTAGAGGTAAAAAAACTATGGCTACCTCTCTTTTTGGCTGAAAAGCATCATCCGTTTGGCATACGAGACTGCTGGACAGCAGCCTCCTGAAAGAATTACAGCTCACTCTACTAGAGCGGTGGCTTCCACATGGGCTTTTAAAAACGATGCTTCTGTTGAACAGATTTGTAAGTCTTCACTTCATACCTTTTCCAAATTTTCCAAATGTGATACTTTTGCTTCTTCTGAGGCTATTTTTGGGAGAAAAGTTCTTCAAGCAGTGGTGCCTTCTGTTTAGGCATCTGTCTTGTCCCTCCTGTTTATCCGTGTCCTGTAGCTTTGGTATTGTATCCCACAAGTAAAGGATGAATCCGTGGACTCGTCGTATCTTATAGAAGAAAAGTAAATGTATGCTTACCTGATAAATTGATTTCTTCTATGATACAACGAGTCCACGGCCCGCCCTGTCAATTTAAGACAGATTATATTTTTTTTTATTTAAAACTTCAGTCACCTCTGCACCTTTAAGTTTCTCCTTTTTCTTCCTATACCTTCGGTCGAATGACTGGGGGGTGGAGTCAAGGGAGGAGCTATATAGACAGCTCTGCTGTGGTGCTCTTTGCCACTTCCTGTTAGCAGGAGGATAATATCTCACAAGTAAAGGATGAATCCATGGACTCGTCGTATCATAGAAGAAATCAATTTATCAGGTAAGCATAAATTTACTTTTTGCTTTATATTCATTTAAATATTATACTTCTTTAGATTCCTTATTTCCACATCATCTATATAGCTAAAAAATTTTACCAAAATCACAATACTATAGCAGTGGTAAGGGAAATAATTATTAGCTCATGTTTGAGGGTAAAAAAATCACTTTGAACATGTTTACAGTCTCATACTCATGATAAGAATGATGCATTTATTTGTTTCTTTTCTATGATTCATCCATTTAGCAGATTGTACCATATTAGTGGGATTCTGTATCACCAGTCCATCTGCCATGTTTCTTATTTTATTTCCAACTGGACAAATAAGAAAAAACATTCACAATAATGTATGTACAAATGAAAAATCTTCAAAAGAAATATTACAGCTAAATATTTTCTAGCATGCACATGAAAGACCATTAAATAAATATGTACAAATATATTTGCAAAAACTGTTTGGGTTTAAATCAAAATTAGCAATAAATATATAATGCATACTTTATTATTCCAGTCTCCAGAACAAAAAAAAACATTTTACATAGTACACAATAAAAATGAGTGCACTGTTGCTGACTGAGAAATTAAGGGCCACATTTCAGAAAGTAAGACAGACAGGGGTGTACATCTTCGCCCCTGTCCGTCCGGCTTCGAGTCTAGCAGGCAGTAATATGCTGCCTGCATTTACCATTGCACACTACGGCTAGTGAGCAAGGGCCATCAATCTCCCCGGTTGAAAAAGTCCAGGGGGTTGAACATACGCCATAATGGGTGGTGAAGTTGTTTAAGAAGCAGCGGTCATCAGGTTGTCTCGGGTACATGTTCATTTATACAGATAAATGGGGCTCTAAAAGGCTAAGAAACAGTATACAATTGTAATTTAAAATGTTTATTCATGGCCACAATAATAAATTACTGGCAGCCTTTACACGTTGTTATTTTTTCCTTTTTACAAGGTTTATATCTCTTGGCAATTTACATAATACTTTATGACACTTTGAGCTCACTAAATATTGAAAGTATTTAACTATTATCAGCTCCCATTGAAAACTAAGAATTGATTAACTCCAAGCCATTTTTATATGTGCATCATGGGTATACTGGGCATGTTTGCCAAATTAATTTTTTAAACTTTTAATATCTTAAAAGTATTTTTAATTTTTTTTCCAATGATTGAGAAAACACCATTTTCCGATTTCACAAGATTTTCATCTAAACTCAAGTTAAACAGTGTGGGAAGTGGCCACAACTGGTTTTATCTTCTATAATAGCATTTAACAATTGTAATATGGTAAATTATTAAACTGCTAAGTTACAGGGTTTAAAATATTGTAAAGTTCCAAACCTCACTATACAAGACAAGGTTTGCCTTTACCTAATAATGGCATAAAAAAAATGTGTTTTTATTTAGAAAAATAATATTTTCGGCATGTGATTATCGCTTGAGTACAAGGTATAACCCTGGATGTGTAAGTTTCCACTTTGCACTCATCATTAAAAGTAAAGGGAGCTTCTTGCGGTAACTATTGCACTTCATTTGTATAGGCCTCTATTAAGAAAGACATTTTGACTATAGTAACTCTTTAAGATCGCATTGAACTGCTTGTCAGACATAATAATATCTTGATCTCATGGCTGAACCTTCCTACAGCAGACATGTACTTTATCTTAGATATGTAATACTTAAAGGGACATAAAACCAAAAGTTTTTCTTTCATGATTCATAAAAAGAATACAATTTTAAACATTCCAATTTACTTCTATTATTTAATTTGGTTCATTCTTCAGATATCCTTTGTTGAAGAAATAGCAATGCACATGAGTGAACCAATCACATGAGGCATCTATGTGCGGCCACCAATCAGCAGCTAATGTGCCTATATAGATATGCTTTTCCACAAAGGATATCAAGAGAATGAAGCAAATGAAATCATAGAAGTAAATTAAAAAGCTGTTTAAAATTGCATGCTCTTTGTAAACCGTGAAAGAATACATTTGGTTTTCCTTTAATTAGTAGTAAACATAACTATTGGCCTGCAGATATTGACATGTTACTAGATCTGCTAAACTTGGTAAGTAAAGAGTCCATGCTTATGACTGACAGCTGTATGACTTATGATCTGGTCACATAATTATTTCCTTGGCTTGTTGCACAGTTAAACTGTTTTACTGGGGACATGTTATGGTAACTCTCTTTATGAAAATGTTAACATATCATCATTATTCCATTCAATTATTGGAGTCCCAATTTCCTCAATGAGAATTTCTGGTAATCCTGTTCTTTTATTTTTACTCACTAGTGGTTTGGTAAACTAAATGCAGAGCCAGCTTCACAAATTAAACATACTGTACCACCTTGTCACAATGAGGCATGTTTACAAAGCAGGGGTATTGGAATGATGCCATTTTGTTCACTCAGTGGAAAATCTAACCATAATCCAAGCACTGTTACCTTGTTTTTTAATAGAATAATCCATGTGAGAAGAATTCTAATTATCAGAAATGTGGATGCAGGTGATATGCAGTCTGTGTGTTTAATCCATAGACAACATTCCTTCTGCATAGGATTTTGCTCTTGATGATTAAAATCAAGTATAGAACATAACTCTGATAGTTTATCTAAATCGTTTTTACCAGTTGAAATGCCATTGCTGCTGAATGTTATCATTTGCACACATTTGTGCAAGGGATATTAAACACTAAATACAAGCTAGACATAATGATGTATTCAAAACAAAGATTAACCTTAGAATAGTATGTAGATGTATTTTCTTTTAACAATTATTTTAGATGTTTAAACATTAAAGACATAAATATAAAGGTTTACATATTCTGGATTCTATAAAGTAATAGGTGTCACAATGCATGGCATAGCTTTTTATTTCTCTGTCTTCTTCTGAAGAGAACATATAGGCACAGATATAAATCAGGCAATAAAACAGTCTGTGCAAAAAAAAGGATGTGTGGAAATCCTGATAGATAATCTTATGTTCCATGCAGCCTTGTTTGAACAGTCTCTTTTATTGCCTGTTTAATATCTGTCCCTAATTATTCTCAGCAGGAGAGTGAGGGAAATGAAACCCACATTTTTTCTTTTATGATTCAGACAGAGCATGCAATTTTAAACAACTTTCTAATTTACTTCTATTATCAATTTTCTTCATTCTTTTGTATCTTTTGTTGAAAAGCTGGGGCGTATTCTTAGGATCTAACTTATTTCTGGAACACTATATGGCAGTGGTTTTTCAAGAATGTTATCCATTTGCAAGAGCACTAGATGGCAGCACTATTTCCTGCCATGTAGTGCTCCAGATGCCTACTGCACAGAATATCATAGGAATGAAGCAAATTTAATGATAGAATTAAATTGGAAACGTTTTTTTTAAATGGTTTTCTCTGTCTGAATCACAAAAGACAATTTTGGGTTTCATTTCCCTTTAAATTCCAACATGGTGCTGCCCATAACTTTATAAAAACTCTAGAATTTATAAAAGAAACCATTTTCAGAGTTAAATTACAGAAACAATGGGACAAAATAAATCATAAAAATATGACATTTTTTAAACTACACATAATTTAACATTTTGGATATATCAAAATTATCTCTCTCTCAATAAAGCACATCAACAAAATATTAATGGCTAGATTTAGAGTTTTGTCGGTAAGGACCCGCGTAGCTAACGCCGGCTTTTTTCTGGCCGCATCATAAAAATAACTCTGGTATTGAGAGTCCACATAAAGGCTGCGTTAGGCTCCAAAAAAGGAGCGTAGAGCATATTTAACGCAGCTTCAACTCTCGATACCAGAGTTGCTTACGGACGCGGCCAGCCTCAAAAACGTGCTCGTGCACGATTCCCCCATAGGAAACAATGGGGCTGTTTGAGCTGAAAAAACCTAACACCTGCAAAAAAGCCGCGTTCAGCTCCTAACGCAGCCCCATTGTTTGCTATGGGGAAACACTTCCTACGTCTGCACCTAACACCCTAACATGTACCCCGAGTCTAAACACCCCTAGCCTTACACTTATTAACCCCTAATCTGCCGCCCCCACTATCGCTGACCCCTGCATATTATTTTTAACCCCTAATCTGCCGCTCCGTAAAAACCGCCGCTACTTACATTATCCTTATGTACCCCTAATCTGCTGCCCCTAACACCGCCGACCCCTATATTATATTTATTAACCCCTAATCTGCCCCCCACAACGTCGCCTCCACCTGCCTACACTTATTAACCCCTAATCTGCCGACCGGACTGCACCGCTATCATAATAAAGTTATTAACCCCTAATCCGCCTCACTAACCCTATAATAAATAGTATTAACCCCTAATCTGCCCTCCCTAACATCACCGACACCTAACTTCAATTATTAACCCCTAATCTGCCGACTGGAGCTCACCGCTATTCTAATAAATGTATTAACCCCTAAAGCTAAGTCTAACCCTAACACTAACACCCCCCTAAATTAAATATAATTTTAATCTAACGAAATTAATTAACTCTTATTAAATAAATTATTCCTATTTAAAGATAAATACTTAACTGTAAAATAAATCCTAATATAGCTACAATATAAATTATAATTATATTATAGCTATTTTAGGATTAATATTTATTTTACAGGTAACTTTGTATTTATTTTAACCAGGTACAATAGCTATTAAATAGTTAAGAACTATTTAATAGCTAAAATAGTTAAAATAATTACAAAATTACCTGTAAAATAAATCCTAACCTAAGTTACAATTAAACCTAACTCTACACTATCAATAAATTAATTAAATAAAATACCTACAATTACCTACAATTAAACCTAACACTACACTATCAATAAATTAATTAAATACAATACCTACAAATAACTACAATGAAATAAACTAACTAAAGTACAAAAAATAAAAAAGAACTAAGTTACAAAAAATAAAAAAATATTTACAAACATAAGAAAAATATTACAACAATTTTAAACTAATTACACCTACTCTAAGCCCCCTAATAAAATAACAAAGCCCCCCAAAATAAAAAAATGCTTTACCCTATTCTAGATTACTAAAGTTCAAAGCTCTTTTACCTTACCAGCCCTGAACAGGGCCCTTTGCGGGGCATTCCCCAAGAAGTTCAGCTCTTTTGCCTGTAAAAAAAAACATACAATACCCCCCCCCAACATTACAACCCACCACCCACATACCCCTAATCTAACCCAAACCCCCCTTAAATAAACCTAACACTAAGCCACTGAAGATCTCCCTACCTTGAGTCGTCTTCACCCAGCCGAGCCAAATTCTTCATCCAAGCGGAGCAAGAAGAGGTCCTCCATCCGGTAGAAGTCTTCATCCAAGCGGGGCAGAAGAGGTCTTCCATCCGATTGAAGTCTTCATCCAAGCGGGATCTTCTATCGTCATCCATCCGGAGCAGAGCGCCAGGATCCTGAAGACCTCCGACGCGGAACATCCATCCTGGCCGACGACTGAACGACGAATGACGGTTCCTTTAAATGACGTCATCCAAGATGGCGTCCCTCGAATTCCGATTGGCTGATAGGATTCTATCAGCCAATCGGAATTAAGGTAGGAATATTCTGATTGGCTGATGGAATCAGCCAATCAGAATCAAGTTCAATCCGATTGGCTGATCCAATCAGCCAATCGGATTGAACTTGATTCTGATTGGCTGATTCCATCAGCCAATCAGAATATTCCTACCTAAATTCCGATTGGCTGATAGAATCCTATCAGCCAATCGGAATTCGAGGGACGCCATCTTGGATGACGTCATTTAAAGGAACCGTCATTCGTCGTTCAGTCGTCGGCCAGGATGGATGTTCCGCGTCGGAGGTCTTCAGAATCCTGCCGCTCCGCTCCGGATGGATGACGATAGAAGATCCCGCTTGGATGAAGACTTCAATCGGATGGAAGACCTCTTCTGCCCCGCTTGGATGAAGACTTCTACCGGATGGAGGACCTCTTCTTGCTCCGCTTGGATGAAGAATTTGGCTCGGCTGGGTGAAGACGACTCAAGGTAGGGAGATCTTCAGGGGCTTAGTGTTAGGTTTATTTAAGGGGGGTTTGGGTTAGATTAGGGGTATGTGGGTGGTGGGTTGTAATGTTGGGGGGAGGGTATTGTATGTTTTTTTTTACAGGCAAAAGAGCTGAACTTCTTGGGGCATGCCCCGCAAAGGGCCCTGTTCAGGGCTGGTAAGGTAAAAGAGCTTTGAACTTTAGTAATCTAGAATAGGGTAGGGCATTTTTTTTATTTTGGGGGGCTTTGTTATTTTATTAGGGGGCTTAGAGTAGGTGTAATTAGTTTAAAATTGTTGTAATATTTTTCTTATGTTTGTAAATATTTTTTTATTTTTTGTAACTTAGTTCTTTTTTATTTTTTGTACTTTAGTTAGTTTATTTCATTGTAGTTATTTGTAGGTATTGTATTTAATTAATTTATTGATAGTGTAGTGTTAGGTTTAATTGTAGGTAATTGTAGGTATTTTATTTAATTAATTTATTGATAGTGTAGAGTTAGGTTTAATTGTAACTTAGGTTAGGATTTATTTTACAGGTAAATTTGTAATTATTTTAACTATTTTAGCTATTAAATAGTTCTTAACTATTTAATAGCTATTGTACCTGGTTAAAATAAATACAAAGTTACCTGTAAAATAAATATTAATCCTAAAATAGCTATAATATAATTATAATTTATATTGTAGCTATATTAGGATTTATTTTACAGGTAAGTATTTAGCTTTAAATAGGAATAATTTATTTAATAAGAGTTAATTAATTTCGTTAGATTAAAATTATATTTAATTTAGGGGGTGTTAGTGTTAGGGTTAGATTTAGCTTTAGGGGTTAATGCATTTATTAGAATAGCGGTGAGCTCCAGTCGGCAGATTAGGGGTTAATGTTTGAAGTTAGGTGTCGGCGATATTAGGGAGGGCAGATTAGGGGTTAATACTATGTATTATAGGGTTAGTGAGGCGGATTAGGGGTTAATAACTTTATAATAATAGCGGTGCGGTCCGCTCGGCCGATTAGGGGTTAATAAGTGTAGGCAGATGGAGGCGACGTTGAGGGGGGCAGATTAGGGGTTAATAAATATAATATAGGGGTCGGCGGTGTTAGGGGCAGCAGATTAGGGGTACATAAGTATAACGTAGGTGGCGGCGCTTTGCGGTCGGCAGATTAGGGGTTAATTATTGTAGGTAGCTGGCTGCGACGTTGTGGGGGGCAGGTTAGGGGTTAATAAATATAATATAGGGGTCGGCGGTGTTAGGGGCAGCAGATTAGGGGTACATAAGTATAACGTAGTTGGCGGTCGGCAGATTAGGGGTTAAAAATATTTAATCGAGTGGCGGCGATGTGGGGGGACCTCGGTTTAGGGGTACATAGGTAGTTTATGGGTGTTAGTGTACTTTAGAGTACAGTAGTTAAGAGCTTTATGAACCGGCATTAGCCCAGAAAGCTCTTAACTACTGACTTTTTTCTGCGGCTGGAGTTTTGTCGTTAGAATTCTAACGCTCACTTCAGACATGACTCTAAATACCGGAGATAGAAAAATCCCATTGAAAAGATAGGATACGCAATTTACGTAAGGGGATCTGCGGTATGGAAAAGTCGCGGCTGAAAAGTGAGCGTTAGACCCTTTTTTTAATGACTCCAAATACCGGAGGTAGCCTAAAACCAGCGTTAGGAGCCTCTAACGCTGGTTTTGACGGCTATCGCCCAACTCTAAATCTAGGCCTAAGATTCTTAACATTTAAATGTCTGTACAGTGCTATAGGGTTATATATAAAAGTGTGATTTATCCCTATAAAAATACAAGTTATAATACTTTGTTTCTGTGCTTTGTAAATTGATCAGTACAGAAACAAATGTAGATGTTTTGAGAAAACAACACTCTCTCAAATGTGTGGAACCTACCATTATTTATAGCTTGTTACTTGTTAAAGGGATTTTTCTTTCATGATTTAGATAGAACATAAGATTTAAAAAAAACTGTCCTATTAACTTCTGTTATCAATTAATTCTCTTGGTATACTTTACTGAAGGTGCAGCAATGCACTACTGGGTGTTAGCTGAACACATCAGTAAGCCAATGACGAGGTATATATGTGTAGCCACCAATAAGCAGCTAGTTTCCAGCTCCTGAGCCTACCTATGTATGCTTTTCAACAAAGGATACCAAGAGAACCAAGCAAATTAGATGATAGAAGTAAGTTGGAAGGTTGTTTAAAATTATATACTCCATCTAAATCATGAAAGAAAATGTTGGGTGTCATGTCCCTTTAAGTAGTGGTAAACATGGTGGATAAAAAGTAATGATTTATTTTTTAAATTGGAGTTGTTTTATTTAAATAAAAAAAAAAATGTTTTTAATTAAGTGCATTTTGAGAACAAATTTATCTAAATATAGTTTTATTTAAGATATATTATAGTCTAAAAGACAGGGTCGGACTGGGAATAAAAAGCAGCCTTGGAAAATTTGTAGACCAGCCCTATTATCCGTTGAGTCAGTAGAATGCTCATGCCCCATTTTTCTCAAAGGGGATTACTGGTATAGTCCTTCCCCCAATATGTTTTTAAGAATTAAATTATATTAGTTTGTATTTTTAAAAAAAGTGCCAGATTGTTGTTTTTTAGGCACCCTACAATCAAAATTGCATCCATTAAATAGACAGTCTAGTCAGAATTAAACTTTCATTATTCAGATAGGAGATTTAATTTTAATCAACTTTTCAATTTATTTTTATTATCAAATTTCCTTTGTTTTCTTGTTATTCTTAGTTGAAACTAAACCTAGGTAGGCTCATATGCTAATTTCTAAGCCCTTGAGGGCTGCCTCTTATCACTTGTTTTTTAAATTGCTTTTAACAACAAGAGACTGTGGGCCATATAGATAACACTGTGTTCAGGCACAGGGAGTTATTTAAGATTTTGCACAACACAATACTAAATGCAACTCAATAGATTTTATATAGTTTTATATAGGGGCTTTCAGAAGGTTCTTAGCAGAGGCGTAACTAGAAACCACAGGGCCCAGGTGCAAGAATCTAAGAAGGGCCCCCCACTGCCCTTCCCCCTCCAAAAAAGGGTGAATTTAATACATATTTTTTTTTTTTTACATTTTACACAGAAAAAAATGTGAATCTGGGGCACGATCCGATATAGATCGCAGTTTGCGGGCAAGCGAGGGAACCGGCGTCGCCCGCAGTTTCAGCTCGCAACTCGAGCTATCCCATATAAGTCGCCGTCAGATGCTAACGTGCCGTAAGTCTGACAAACCAGCGATGTCCAGAAATCTGCGCAAGTACAAATTTCTGACGTCGCCAGTGACTTGCGGCACGTTAGAAACTGCCGGCGCCTATAAAACCTGACTAAAGTCTAAAACACCCGCACTGTCTAACACGCCTCCCTAACATAGCCCGACAAGTCTAACACGCCTCCCTAACAAAGCCCGACACGTCTAACCCTCTATCCGCTATCCCCCCTCACTATCCTAACAATAAAAAAGCTATTAACCCCTAAACCGTCGCTCCCGTACCCCGCCGCCAGCTATATTATATCTATAACCCCCTAAAGTGAGCCCCTAACACTGCCGCCATCTATATTAAAATTATTAACCCCTAATGTAAGCCCCTTACACCGCCGCCATCTCTATTAAAATGATTAACCCCTTATTTAATCTACCTACCCCGCCGCCAGCTATATTATCTATATTAACCCTAAGTATATTATAGTTAATATAGGTATTACATTATATATATTAACTATATTAACCCTAATTATATTAGGGTTAATATAGTTAATATAGTTACTATAGTATTTATATTAACTATATTAACTCTATCTAACCCTAACACCCCTAACTAAATTTATATTAAATTAATCTAATTCATTTATAAACTAAAATATTCCTATTTAAATCTAAATACTTACCTATAAAATAAACCCTAAGATAGCTACAATATAATTAATAATTACATTGTAGCTATGTTAGGGTTAATATTTATTTTACAGGTAAATTGTTAATTATTTTAAGTAGGTATAATAGCTATTAAATAGTTATTAACTATTTAATATCTACCTAGTTAAAATAATTACCCAATTACCTGTAAAATAAATCCTAACCTAAGTTACAAATACACCTACACTATCAATAAGTTAAATAAACTACAAACATCTATCTAAAAATACAATTAAATTAACTAAACTAAATTACAAAAAAGAAAAAACACTAAATTACAAAAAATAAAAAAAGATTACAAGATTTTTAAGCTAATTACACCTATTCTAAGCCCCCTAATATAATAATAAACCCCCAAAATAAAAAAATTCCCTGCCCTATTCTAAATTAAACAAATTTCAAAGCTCTTTACCTTACCAGCCCTTAAAAGGGCCTTTTGTGGGGCATGCCCCAAAGAATTCAGCTCTTTTGCATACAAATACAATACCCCCCCATTACAACCCACCACCCACATACCCCTATTCTAAAACCACCCAAACCCCCCTTAAAAAAGCCTAACACTATCCCCCTGAAGATCTCCCTACCTTGTCTTCACCACACCGGGCCGAACTCCTGATCCGATCCGGGCGATGTCTTCCTCCAAGCGGCAAAGAAGAATTCTTCCTCCGGCGATGTCTTCCTCCAAGCGGCAAAGAAGAATTCTTCCTCCGGCGACGTCTTCCTCCAAGCGGCAGCAAAGTCTTCATTCTTCCGGCGGCATCTTCAATCTTCTTTCTTCGCTCCGCCGCCGCGGAGCATCCATCCCGGACGACTACTGAACTTGGAATGAGGTACCTTTAAATGACGTCATCCAAGATGGCGTCCGCCGAATTCCGATTGGCTGATAGGATTCTATCAGCCAATCGGAATTAAGTTAGAAAAATCTGATTGGCTGATTGAATCAGCCAATCAGATTCAAGTTCAATCCGATTAGCTGATCCAATCAGCCAATCAGATTGAGCTCGCATTCTATTGGCTGATCGGAACAGCCAATAGAATGCGAGCTCAATCTGATTGGCTGATTGGATCAGCCAATCGGATTGAACTTGAATCTGATTGGCTGATTCAATCAGCCAATCAGATTTTTCTAACTTAATTCCGATTGGCTGATAGAATCCTATCAGCCAATCGGAATTCGGCGGACGCCATCTTGGATGACGTCATTTAAAGGTACCTCATTCCAAGTTCAGTAGTCGTCCGGGATGGATGCTCCGCGGCGGCGGAGCGAAGAAAGAAGATTGAAGATGCCGCCGGAAGAATGAAGACTTTGCTGCCGCTTGGAGGAAGACGTCGCCGGAGGAAGAATTCTTCTTTGCCGCTTGGAGGAAGACATCGCCGGAGGAAGAATTCTTCTTTGCCGCTTGGAGGAAGACATCGCCCGGATCGGATCAGGAGTTCGGCCCGGTGTGGTGAAGACAAGGTAGGGAGATCTTCAGGGGGGTAGTGTTAGGCTTTTTTAAGGGGGGTTTGGGTGGTTTTAGAATAGGGGTATGTGGGTGGTGGGTTGTAATGGGGGGGAGTATTGTATTTGTATGCAAAAGAGCTGAATTCTTTGGGGCATGCCCCACAAAAGGCCCTTTTAAGGGCTGGTAAGGTAAAGAGCTTTGAAATTTGTTTAATTTAGAATAGGGCAGGGAATTTTTTTTATTTTGGGGGTTTATTATTTTATTAGGGGCCTTAGAATAGGTGTAATTAACTTAAAAATCTTGTAATCTTTTTTTATTTTTTGTAATTTAGTGTTTGTTTTTTTTTGTAATTTAGTTTAGTTAATTTAATTGTATTTTTAGATAGATGTTTGTAGTTTATTTAATTTATTGATAGTTTAGGTGTATTTGTAACTTAGGTTAGGATTTATTTTACAGGTAATTGGGTAATTATTTTAACTAGGTAGATATTAAATAGTTAATAACTATTTAATAGCTATTATACCTACTTAAAATAATTAACAATTTACCTGTAAAATAAATATTAACCCTAACATAGCTACAATGTAATTATTAATTATATTGTAGCTATCTTAGGGTTTATTTTATAGGTAAGTATTTAGATTTAAATAGGAATATTTTAGTTTATAAATGAATTAGATTAATTTAATATAAATTTAGTTAGGGGTGTTAGGGTTAGATAGAGTTAATATAGTTAATATAAATACTATAGTAACTATATTAACTATATTAACCCTAATATAATTAGGGTTAATATAGTTAATATATATAATGTAATACCTATATTAACTATAATATACTTAGGGTTAATATAGATAATATAGCTGGCGGCGGGGTAGGTAGATTAAATAAGGGGTTAATCATTTTAATAGAGATGGCGGCGGTGTAAGGGGCTTACATTAGGGGTTAATAATATTAATATAGCTGGCGGCGGTATAGGGGGATTAGATTAGGGGTTAATAATTTTTATATAGGTGGCGGCGGTGTAAGGGGTCAGATTAGGGGATAGATAAGGTAGATGACAGCGGTGTAAGGGGTTCTAATTAGGGGATAGATAAGGTAGATGGCGGCGGTTTTAGGGGCTCACAGTAGGGGGTTAGTTTATGTAGATGGCGGCGGGGTCCGGGAGCGGCGGTTTAGGGGTTAATAACTTTATTAGGGATTTCGGGGGGGGGGATCGCGGTTGACAGGTAGATAGACATTGCGCATGCGTTAGGTGTTAGGTTTATTTTAGCAGATCGCGGTTGACAGGGAGATAGACATTGCGCATGCGTTAGGTGTTAGGTTTATTTTAGAAGATCGCGGTTGACAGGGAGATAGACATTGCGCATGCGTTAGGTGTTAGGTTTATTTTAGCAGATCGCGGTTGACAGGGAGATAGACATTGCGCATGTGTTAGGTGTTAGGTTTATTTTAGAAGATCGCGGTTGACAGGGAGATAGACATTGCGCATGCGTTAGGTGTTAGGTTTATTTTAGCAGCCAGTTTAGGGAGTTACGGGGCTCCAATAGTCAGCGTAAGGCTTCTTACGGCTGCTTTTTGTGGTGAGGTGAAAATGGAGTAAGTTTTCTCCATTTTCGCCACGTAAGTCCTTACGCTGCATATTGGATACCAAACTGCGCGGGTTTGGTATACCTGCCTATAGCCCAAAAAACTACGGGCGACGGCAGAAATATACGCGCGTAACTTCTAGGTTACGCCGTATATGTGATACCAAACCCGCGCAAATATTGGCGTCGCCGGCTTTTGCGGGCGACGATTTTTATCGGATGGACCCCCTGATTACATGTCTGCAAAAGGAGGTACCCTGTGTCCACAGTCTGTGAGATGACCCCCTATTACTGTATATATATGTATATATATAGTGACACTATTTAATCCCCAGTACTGTATATAGTAAATTAGTGACACAGTCTGTAATCTGCCGGTGAGATGGCTGGCCTGACCCTACCTGCACAGTACTTTATAAAGTGACCACAGTAGTCAGTGACATGGTCCACCCCCCCATACTGTATATAGTAGTACTGTATAGTGACACTGTTTACCCCCTGCCCCCCCATGCTATAGTAACAAGGTCTGTAATTTGCTGGTTCCACAAACATACACACATACATACATGCATAAATACACACACAGTCACATACATACACACACATAAAGACCAATGGGTAAAACAGAAACACTAACCCCTGTAGTCATGTCACACTTACATGATATCAGTGCAGGCAGTGGTAGGTTAATGTTTTTTATATATAAAAAAAAAATCTAAAAAAAAAAAAAAAAAATTCTAAAAAAAAAAAAAAAAAAAAAAATTATGATGGGCCCCCACCCTCAGGGGCCCAGTCGCACCTGCGACCTCTGAACCCCCTGTAGTTTCGCCCCTGGTTCTTAGATACAAGGTAATCACAGGGGTAAAAAGTGTATTAATATAACAGTGTTGGTTATGCAAAACTGGGGGATGGGTAATAAAGGGATTATCTGTATTTTAAAACAATAACAATTCTATTGTAGACTGTCCCTTAAATCACACCTTTAAATTGTTAAATAGTAGCTTTCCAGCACCAGCTGCTACAGCCCACTGGGAGATCTCCTGGTATCCTGGTAGGCCAATCTGGCCTGGCCAAAAGATATTCATTTTGAAATAAGGATTGGTTTTAATTAAGTAGCATACGGCTATATATTAATTGCTGTAATGTTAAAAATATATATTTTTTTTTGTTAAATGAATTCCATTAATCCATTTACAATGTCATACTCTCCCAGAGGTTTCTTTCGGATTATTTTGGGCAAATTTTCTATCTAGAAGATATTCTCACAGATGCTTGGTTTTGCAGTTCTCAGACATTATGATTATCTAAACATTATGACAAAACAAATAAAATAAATAAATATAGACAAAGATGAGCTGCAGCAGACAGTATTTTATGTTTCCTTCTTAATACAAGGAGAGTCCACTACCTTATTCCTTACTGTTGCGAAATTCTGAACCTGGCCACCAGGAGGAGGCAAAGACACCCCAGCCAAAGGCTTAAATACCTCTCCCACTTCCCCCATCCCCCCCAAGTCATTCTTTGCCTTTCGTCACAGGAGGATGGAAGAGAAGTGTCAGAAGATTTCGGCGTTGTTCCTAAGAAGGGATATATGCCTTTTGTTATGGAACTGGAGTTTTAAGTAGTCTTGTCAGCCTCTCAGTGAGAGCATTGACAAAAGTTGGAGTCTGGAGATGCAGGGAGAGTCTTTCTGCAAACCCATCCAGACTGCCTGCTAACAGCTCCTTAAGCTTTCACTGTCTGCTTTCTTCACTCAAGTCCATGTCAGGAGCGATGCTACAAGACTGTCACACTTAAGAGGCTGTGTTTCTGTTCCACAGCACGGATTCTGGTAAGATAGTTTAAATTTTTACTTATGCTGAGATTGCTGAGAACAGGGTCACAGTGTGACTCCTTTTATCTTTATAGAATCATGGGTTAATATCTCCTGAGGGAGGTTATTGAACAGTGGGGATTAATCAAGTGTGTTTCTTTGATTAATGCTGCTTAGGTGTGAGATTTAATTTGGCTCATAGACTGTTGTTATGCGGTAACGGAACATACAGGTGTTTACTTTCACTTTGAAGGCTGTGCAACTTGTAGCTTGACACACTTTTTCTCATAGCAGGGGCAGTCCTGCTTTGCGCACCACGTGACCGTGTGTGGTCACACTTTCATTTTCTCTTTCCTGACCGAGTAGCGGTCAGAGAAGTCGCTTCTTCTGTTGTTGCCTGGGTCTAGGAGGTGGTGAGAGTCATTGGGGGTATATAGGTGCCGTTTTTGTGAGAAATAAAAAGTTCATTTATTTGTATCCTACTGTTGTTAGCGCAAGCTATGGAAGATCCTGATATGCTTGAGGGTACTCCCTCTATTCCTAATAGTAATGCCTGTCTATATTGTGAGGAGGTCTTGGTGTGCCTGCCCTCTCAACTATGTTCCATATGCATCAACAAGGTTATTATGTCTAAGAAGGTTAACCCCTTTAGTACGACTGAGCAGTCCACCTCTGAGGAATCGCTGTCCCGTGAGGTGCATACCCATCAATCATCTCCATTCTCACATGCAGATTCCCATAACACGCCTGATCCTCCGTCTGGAGAGAGACTTTTACCATCATAGGCCCTTAGTGCTCTACCTCGCCCTGCTAAGCACAAGCGAAAGGTTCAAAATAAGAAAATAGAAACTTTTCTCAGGAAAATGTTTCAGCATACGGATATTTATTTCAACCGGCAGCAGCAGTTGCCTCAGTTGCTGGAGCTGCGGCCTACTGATGCAACTCCTTAGCGGAATTTATCGAGGTGGAGGGTCCCCTCGACATTATCCAATAAAGAATTTAAGCTTTGAGAATTGCTAATTATTTTATATGTGATGCAAACATGCAGATTATTCGCCTAAATGCTAAAATCTGTGGTTTCTCAGTGCAAACGTGTCAGGCACTCTGGCTGAAGTCCTGGTCTGCGGACATGACTTCTAAATCTAGACTACTTTCCTTCCCCTTTAAGGGAAACATTTTATTTGGTCCAGGCCTGGACTCCATTATTTCCACGCTTACAGGCGGCAAAGGTGCCTTCCTACTGCAGGATAAAAATAAAAAATCTAAGGGACAAGGATCTAATTTTTGTTCCTTCCATTCTGAAAAGTCCCAATGCCAGCAGTCCTCCTCTAAGCCCGAGCAAACCAAGAGCACTTGGAAGCCGGCTCAATCCTGGAATAAATCCAAGCAGAGCAAGTAGCCCGCTGAGAATAAGTCGGCATGAAGGGGTGGCCTCTGATCCAAAGCTGGATCGTGTAGGGGGCAGACTGTTTTTAGACGCTTGGTCCAGGGACGTGCAGGATCCGTGGGTCCTGGAGGTCATAGCACAGGGATACAAGATATGTTTCAAATCTCATCCACCCAAGGGCAGATTTCTCCTCTCAAGCCTGTCTTTAAAACCAGAAAAGAGGGAAGCCTTTCTGGGGTGTGTGCGGGATCTGTCCTCCTTAGGGGTCATTGTCCCGGTTCCTATCGCAGAAAGAGGTTTGGGATACTACTCAAACCTGTTTGTGGTCCCAAAGAAGGAGGGAACTTTCCGCCCAATTATGGACCTAAAGTGCTTAAGCAAGTTTCTAAATGTCCCCTCGTTCAAGATGGAGACAATAAGGTCCATTCTTCCTCTAGTTCAGGAAGGACAGTTCATGACCACTATAGATCTGAAGGATGCCTACCTTCATGTTCCAATCCACAGGGGCCACTTCCAGTTCCTAAGGTTTGCGTTCCTGGATAAGCACTTCCAGTTCATTGCACTTCCTTTGGGCTAGCTACGGCCTAAAGACTCTTTACAAAGGTTCTAGGAGCTCTCCTGGCTGTCGCCAGAACCCAAGGTATAGCAGTAACTCCCTACTTGGACAACATTCTAGTTCAAGCACCATCCTTTCGTCTAGCAGAGGACCATTCGGTTTCTCTTCTCTCTCTTCTTCGATCACATGTATGGAAGATAAACTTAGAGAAGGGTTCTCTCATTCCAAGCACCAAGGTAGAATTCCTGGGTACTATAATAGATTTAATATCCATGAGGATATTTCTAACCAACCAGAGATGGTGCAAACTAGCTTTGGCATGTCTTGCCCTCCGGACCTCCTTAAGGCCATCTGTGGCTTAGTGTATGGAGGTAATTGGTCTCATAGTGTCCAGCATGGACATAATTCCTTTTGCCAAGTTCTGTCACAGACCGCTACAGCTGTGCATGCTGAGGCAGTGAAACGGCGATCATTCAGATCTGTCTCAACAGATTTCCCTGGACAACCAGTTGAGAGAATCGCTCTCTTGGTGGCTCTTTCCAGATCATCTGTCCCGAGGGACATTCTTTCTCAGATCATCCTGGGAGATTGTAACTACGGACGCGAGCCTCTCAGGATGGGGAGCTGTTTGTGGTGCCAAGAAGGCACGGGGCCTGTGGTCTCAGATGGAATGTTCCCTCCCAATCAACATTTTGGAACTTTGAGCAATCTACAATGCTCTAAAGTCTTGGCCTCTTCTGGGTTTGTCCCGGTTTATCAGATTCCAATCAAACAATTTAATCTCGGTGGCTTACATCAATCATCAATGGGAAATGAGAAGCTCCCTTGTGATGAGGGAAGTATCTCGGATTCTGGAGTGGGTGGAGGCTCACAGCTGTTTGCTGTCAGTGATCCACATTCTGGGTGTGGACAACTGGGAAGCGGATTTTCTCAGCAGACATTCCTTTCATCCGGGGGAATAGTCCCTCCATCCCGAAGTGTTTGCGGAGATATGCTTCAGGTGGGGGACACTGGAGATAGATCTCATGGTGTCTCGTCTTAATACCAAACTACCCAGATATGGGTCGAGCTCCAGGGATCCTCAGGTGGAGCTAATAGATGCATTAGCGGTGCCTTGGAGGTTCAATCTAAATCTACCTTTTCCCGCAATCACTCCTTCCTCGGGTAGTGGCCCGCATCAAGCAGGAGCAGGCAATTAGTAATACTGATTGCTCCATCATGGCCGCGAAGGACGTGGTTCGCGGACCTAGTGAGTATGTCATCTTCTCTTCCATGGAAGTTTACCTTGTCACAGGGATCTGCTGGAACAAGGTCTTTTTGTTCATCAAAATCCAGATTCTCTGAGGCTGACTGCATGGAGATTGAATGCTTAGTCCTAGCCAAGAGAGGTTTTTTTGAGAGAGTTAATGATACTCTCATTCAAACTCGTAAGCCAGTTACCCGTCGCATCTATCATAAGGTATGGAGAACTTACTTATCCTGGTGTGAAGATCGTGGATTTCCTTGGCATAAGGTTAAGGTTGCCAGGATTCTGTTGTTTCTCCAGGATGGTCTGGAGAAGGGTCTTTCGGCCAGTTCCCTGAGGGGAGAGATTCCGGCCTTGTCTGTTTTACTGCACAAAAGGTTCTCTGAACTTGATGTTCAGTCTTTTGTTAAGGCTCTGATTAGGATCAGTCCTGTGTTCAGATCTTTGGCTCCCCCTTGGAGTCTGAATCTAGTTCTCAAAGTTTTGCAATGGGCTCCATTTGAGCCTTTGCATTAAATTGATTTTAAGTTTTTGTCCTGGAAAGTTCTCTTTCTACTGGCTATTGCTTTGGCTTGCAGACTATCTGAAATTGCCAACTTGCAATGTGAGCCTAAGTTAGGGTTTCTCCCTAAAGTCGTGTCAGACCGCAACATCAATCAAGAGATTGTGGTCCCTTCTTTGTGTCCTAATCCTTCTTCTTTGAAGGAACGTTTACTTCATAATTTGGACGTGGTTCGTGCCTTGAAGTTTTATCTTCAAGCTACTAAGGATTTTAGACAAACTTCTTTCTTGTTTGTGGCATATTCTGGGAAGATAAGGGCCAGAAGGTCTCTTTGACTTCCTTATCTTTTTGGTTGAGGAGTCTTATCTGCTTAGCTTATGAGACAGTGGGACATAGACCTCCTAAAAGAATTAAGGCTTATTCTACTAGAGCAATGGCTTCCTTTTGGGCCTTTAAGAACGAGGCCTCTATGGATCAGATTTGTAAGGCGGCTACCTGGTCCTCCTTACACACTTTTTCTAAATTTTACAAGTTTGATGTTTTTGTTTCAGCTGAAGCAGCCTTCGGGAGAAAGGTTTTGCAGGCTGTAGTGCCCTCAGATTAGGGTCCGCATCTCTTTCTGTCCCTCCCGTTTTCATTCAGTGTCCTCTAGAGCTTGGGTATATGTTTCCCAAAAGTAAGGAATAAAGCTGTGGACTCTCCTTATATTAAGACGGAAAACATAAATTATGCTTAGCAGATAATTTCATTTCCTTTTGAACAAGGAGAGTTCACAGCCCCTGCCCGTGTTCTTCGATGGACGGCCCCCTAAATTTCTCCTACTGTTCCTTGTTTCCTCTGCAGAATGACTGGAGGATGGGAGAAGTGGGAGAGGTATTTAAGCCTTTGGCTGGGGTGTCTTTGCTTCCTCCTGGTGGCTAGGTTCAGTATCTCCCAACAGTAAGGAATGAAGCCGTGGACTCTCCTTGTACAGAAGAAAATTAAATTATCTGGTAAGCATAATTTATGTTTTTTTCATGTGGGCCTGGCTGATGTAGTTAATCTAAGTTTTCAAAGATTTTTTGTTTAACAACATCAGTTAACAAACATGGACTTTTATGCAAATACAAGAATACATAACATATGCTATATAATGTTATTATTTCAGTTACATAAATCTATTTAAATAGTCATTATTAATGAATTGACTATTTTTCTCCTTCCAATTTAAATAGTATTTTACAGACTAGAGATTTGAAATGTGATTTAAATCATTATTTAAATAAATTTGATTTAAATCAAATCCATGGTGGTTGTAAGTATGAGGCTAATGTCACCAACTTCTAACAGCATACACCTCAACATTCTAGATATGAAACCAAGGACCAGTTTTGAGGGCAAACTAAGGTATCATCTGGTTCGAGGTTGTGAATTTTATAGCTATGCAGGACAAAATACAGGGCATTAATAAAAAATAGAAGGATATAATCATTTTAATGTTTCAGTTCAGGATTGTCAAACAGAAAGTGGGAAACTTAGAGCCATGTAACAGAACTATAAATGTAATCTACAAAGTCATAAACCCAATAAAGAATAACAAATGATGGGTTAGTTTTATTATACCGCCAACTTCTTGTAAACATATAGAAGTTTTTTTTAAATTACATGTCATGATTTTGGTAATGCAATATCTCTACTATTAAATAATGGGTTGTTTGGAATAAAGCATTGGATTCAAAATTGAATAAAAAGGAAAAGAATAAGGCGCCACAATAGTGCAAAATCAGTGTGATCAATGGAACACACACGCAGATAACATCATACTCACAGAGTATCAGGCACTTGAGAAGTGCAACAAATTCCTTCTGGAACTATTTGTGAATAATTATCTTCTATAAAAAAGATGGGGTAAACACTTTAGGAATCTCAAAAATGCAGTATCAAATCATAGTGTACCCAGACATGGGATATGTTGTCACAATGGTCACCCAGATATTTTTAGGATTTTTCCCAATAGAACATGTCACTTCTAAGTGGGGGAGAAATAGATTTGTTCATTTAAGACAAAGGGAAACTTTCTGGATTTGGAAAGTTAAGACCATTAATCCCTTTGACTTAAATGAAAACATCGATATGGCAGCGTTCAATTGATAGTTCCTTTATGTATATATCTGTGAGTACATTTGTTAGATGTCTACACATATATACGTACATACATATATATATATATATATATATATATATATATATATATATATATATAGACCCATTTTAATATATTCAATTGATTTCATTTAGGGTATTTAAAATTATTATAATTTTATTGTACCACTCTTTTTCGAATTTTTGAATTTATCAATTACTGAATTTTAGTTTGATATAGGCTAATGTATTATTGTGTGTTTGGGTTGATGTATTTTATTATTTTTTTGTTGGTTTTGATACTTACGAGGAGTATTACTGATCTCTCTCTAATTGTATTCCCATTATTTCCACTGCTGGTATTGTTGGCTCTGATACTTACAAGGAGTATTACTGATCTCTCTAATTGTATCCCCATTTTTTCTACTGTGCGCTGTATTTTTTATAATATTGTTGGTGTTTTAATATTGTATACAGATGAGGGGGTTCTGAGATCATGTAACACTGCACTTGTTATCTAAGAGGCATATGCGAAGATTGATGCAATCGGGTTACATACCTTTTTGTATACAAATTAACTTGGTGGCTTCTTGTTACTTTATATTGCCACAATTTGACTAACACATTGTTACTTTTTTTTTAGTGGGTGTGTGTCTATCTATTCCATATCTGGTTGGTTTATTTCTGTCCAATCACATCTCACCTGGTCAGATTTGCTGACAATAGTGTGACGTAGGGGATACTTTGCGCATGCACATTGGGTTTTATTAGACGGCGGTTTAGGGTTTATAAGTCGTGCTGTTTATATGTTATGTATACACCTGAAGAAATGGTCATTGATGACCAAGAAACGCGTTGTGATACATTTTATTGCTTTTATTAAAGTCCATTTTTATGCAACTTTTTATCCACAATTTTTTCACTTTGAATGTGTGATTTTCTCCCGAGTGATTATCTTATACTCAGGTGATCCAGGAGAAGCCTTGGGGCTGTTTTTCCATCTTAACAGCACTATCTTACACAAAGTTGTCTACCAAAGTCATTCACAGTTATCGGAGGCCTGTAGCTGCCGGAGTGATCTCCAGAGAGGAGAGCTAGCTGGATGGCTTTTAAAGTTCCAGAAGGCATTTGTTGCACTTCTCAAGTGCCTGATACTCTGTGAGTATGATGTTATCTGCGTGTGTGTTCCATTGATCACACTGATTTTGCACTATTGTGGCGCCTTCTTCTTTTGTATTTATTCAGATTCGTGATGCCTTATTATTTACCACCAAGCATTGGAAGGAGCGAGCTGCCACTTTCCCGTGAAGAGTTTCCCGATTACATTTTTGGGACTTTTTTGTAATTTAGCTGCATAAGTATTTGTTTTCTATTGAAGAGTTTTATCACTTTGCATCTTACACTTTTTCTCCACTATGATGGATGAGATTTTGGTTATTTGCACCGTTATATTCAGCTTAATAATACATTTATTGAGTTTGGCACACCCAGCAATTTTTGAGTTATCTTGGATTATATATTGAATCTGAGGTATTTTTTACTTGAATGCCACTTCTGCGCCTGATGAAGTCAACAGTGCAAAATTCAGACATATTTATGCATTCAAGAGAGAACTGTAACAATATTCATAATTAGCTCCATATAAGAAGGCAGTGTAAATCATAGGAGTGTCAGCTTTGTGGCAAATGTTAAATCCTCTAGGAAGTGTTTTTTCAAACACTATCTGACAAAGTGCCAGTCTTACATAGGGTTACAGACAAGATGTGCCAATGGGACGGCTGGAGAGACAGATGTAACATTGCTGCTTAATCTCTGACAGCATACAAATGAAAATTGGAGCAGCTTGATAGGAAAACTAGTAGAAACATTATTAAAAATATGTACAATTAAATATTTCACAGTAGTCAAATGTGTTTGAACTAATCTGACTTGTTTTAATTCTTTGGAAGGTGAAAGACGTAAATCATTGGTCTTGAAGATATATTAATCAGTGAAATGAATGTAGTAATTTTTCTCCAAAACACCTCTATTCAATCATAGAAATGTGAGTTTATGCATAACATGTTCTATCTGAGCATTCATAGGTTCTTGGATGTATAATAAAAAAATATATACAAATACTGCAATTATTGACAAAATGATGTAGTATAGGGGCTGCAACGACAATGTCATTATGTCTCAGTATAGGAAAGTGTTTACCATCCTGATATCTATCATTGTATGTGTCTATTCTGCTCTTGTGTTACGATCACTACAAAGTTTTATGTTCTGTGTCCTTTTCTATCTTGGTACATCTTTGTTTTTTTAGGTGGCCAGCAACAAAGTTGCAGGACAACCTATTGTTATTGTTCGGATTATTATTATTATTATTATTATTATTATTATTCTTTTTATTCCGCCAAGCTTTGTATTCAATTGCCCATAACTGCTTAACTGTTTTTGCAAAGCTCTTAAAATCAGGTATGCTGGTACAGCCTATTGCTGTGCTACATCTCATGCAAAATTGAACTCATAGGTCACATGCTCTGGCAGCCATATTGCTTTTTGCGCCAAATTTCGACAAACGCTTAAAAATCTTTAGCTCTGGAACTGCTTATGTTACAACTTTGAAACTCGCTGTGCTTAGTGCTACTATGACCTGAAATTGCTATTGCTCAAGAAAAGTGCCTTGGTCACATGATGTGGCAACCATCTTGCATTTTGCGAAAATATTCAAACATCTTCTTCTCCTAAACCGCTTAGTGCAATGACGCGCAATTTTGCACATATGCTCCTTGCAAGGTCCTCTACCAAGTTTGTTCAAACTGCGATTTTTCCATTATCAACATGGCTGCTGTGAGACATTAACCTTTTTATCGCCATTTAATTGCGTAATTTTGCACTTTATACATTAGTTTTACAATATTTAACAATATTACAGTGTAATAGACACATGATTACACATAGTCATAACCCTTAAAGACAATATTGCAGTTAAAATTCGCATTGCGCAATCGCCTTCGTGAAATAAAACATTTGCAAATTTTCATGAAACTTCTGCAAATTGTAGAGGTCTATAGTGAGCATTAGTATGTGCAATTTGAAAGCCATACATTGCATAGCTTGGCAGCCATTTTGTTTCATATGCGCCATTTTTAAAAACTATAAAAATCTTCTTCTCCGAAACCGCTTATGGGACAGACTTGAAATTTTGTTTATAGAGTTATCTTATGACTAACATTCAGATTTGTTCAAGAGAAGTTGATACGTCATGTGGTTTGGCAGCCATTTTGAATTGTTCAAAATTGCTTAACGATATATTTAAATTCATAATAAAACAAAAACCGTTTTACAAAAATGCTTTATTTTTGCCATGTTTATTGACATCTATAGTGAGCACTATTGTGCGTAATATGGAGGTTGTATATCTTACGATCGGGCAGCCATCTTGGTTTACGCGAAAATTCCGAAAGTCTATTTTCTCTACAACTGCTTATGTAAGAACTGTGAAATTTGCTGTACAGTCTTATATTGTTACCTAGATTCATAATTGCTCATTAGGAGAGAATCAGTCACGTGATGCTGCAGCAATATTGGTTTTATGTTTATCGTAATTATTTGCAATTCAATACTTCCTCTTTTGAGTCAATTGCTCACAAAACACAAATTACTTATGCTAAACTCTTGAAATCAGGTATGCTGGTACAGCCTATTGCAATGCTACATCTCATGCAATATTGAACTCATAGGTCATAAGGTTACGCAGCCATATTGTTTTTTGCGACAAATTTCGAGAACTGCTTAATAATCTTTAGCTATGGAACTGCTTATGTTGCAACTTTGAAACTTGCTGTGCATAGTGATGCTATGACCTAGATTTTCCATTGCTCAACAGAAGTGACTTGGTCACATGATGTAGCAACCATCTTGCATTTTGCGAAAATCTTTAAACATCTTCTTCTCTTAAACCGCTTAGTGCAATAAAGCGCAATTTTGCACGTATGTTCCTTGCAAGGTCCTCTACCAAGATTGTTAAAATTGCGATTTTTCCATAATCAACATGGCTGCTGTGAGACATTAACCTTTTTATCGCCATTTAATTGCGTAATTTTGCACTTTATACATTGGTTTTACAATATTTAACAATATTACAGTGTAATAGACACATGATTACACATAGTCATAACCCTTAAAGACAATATTGCAGTTAAAATTCGCATTGCGCAGTCGCCTTCGTGAAATAAAACATTTGCAAATTTTCATGAAACTTCTGCAAATTGTAGAGGTCTATAGTGAGCATTAGTATGTGCAATTTGAAAGCCATACATTGCATAGCTTGGCGGCCATTTTGTTTCGTATACGCCATTTTTAAAAACTATAAAAATCTTCTTCTCCGAAACCGCTTATGGGACAGACTTGAAATTTTGTTTATAGAGTTATCTTATGACTAACATTCAGATTTGTTCAAGAGAAGTTGATACGTCATGTGGTTTGGCAGCCATTTTGAATTGTTCAAAATTGCTTAACGATATATTTAAATTTATAATAAAACAAAAACCGTTTTATAAAAATGCTTTATTGTTGCCATGTTTATTGATATCTATAGTGAGCATTATTATGCATAATATAGAGGCTGTATATCTTACGATCGGGCAGCCATCTTGGTTTACGCAAAAATTTTGAAAGTCTATTTTCTCTGCAACCGCTTATGTAAGAACTGTGAAATTTGCTGTACGGTCTTATATTGTGACCTAGAGTCACAGTTGTTCATGTTGAAGGAATTAGTCACAAGCTGTGGCAGCCATATTGGTTTACGCAAAAATTTTGAAACTGTGTTTTCTTTCCAACCGCTTATGTTAAAACTGTGAAATTTGCTGTATAACCATATATTGTCACCTAGAGTTACATTTGTTCATGTTGAAAGTATAGGTCATATGGTGTGGCAGCCATTTTAAAAATCGCAAACATTTCGAAAATGTGTTTTTTTTCCAAATGCTTATGTTAGAACTGTAAACAGTTGTTATATAGCTTTATTTTGTGACATAACTACTTATATGGCATTGCAAAAATAATGCGCTGGCCACCTCTATTGCTGCTTGCAGCTATATTTTCAATTTATAATTATTTTATTGTTTTGTTTCCAAAATAACAGTACAAATAAGCCATTATATTTGATACAGCTTTATCTAAATTTTGTTTTCACTTCACAATACGTCTTCTAAAACTTCCAATACACTGTTCACAGCTAGACAATGTAAGCAGAAAAAGATGCTGCCTATCCGAACAGGAGATCTGCAACTAAATAATTCTAAAGAAAAAGCTTAACAAAACCATTCTATTTAAATATTTGTATGAATCATTTTCACTTCATAGTATTAGTATATATAATGTTGATATGTTTAACATTTAGATTTAGATTTTACTTATCATACATACTTTAAAATATGTCTCCAACTCTGTAAATTTCTTAGATTTAGCTCAATTTGCATGGCAACTTATGTAATACATTACCCTATATTTAACTAGATTTTATTATTTTTATATAATTTATTATTTCATGGGTTCCACATCCTATAGAACCAATGATCCTGTAAACTTTTGAAAATAAATCCTAAAAAGGATCAGTGTGAGCCAACCTCAGAAGGTTTTTAATCTTGTGGGAGAAATGCACATTTTTATACTATATAGAACAAGAAAACTTTCTATGAGCAAACAACCAAACTACTAGGTATATGCCAAATTCATTATTTTGATACTCATTTGTCTAACAAATTTAAATATGGCTGCGGGTAGCTGCATTCAGCTTTTTCCGGTGCCAGATATATTAGTGTTGAAGTGCAACACACAAAGTTCTGGATTTGCACAGATCTTTGTTTGTTGCACTTTAACCCCTTAAGCCAATATGACATAGATATACGTCATGTGGTAGTAAGTCCATCGTACCGCATAATGTAGATCTATGTCACAGCTGAGCTGTTCCTGAGATGCATGCATCTGTCTTCATATGTTAAGGGAGCACAATCGGTGCTTCGTTGCAATATAAAGGCAAATGCCAGATCGTTACAGACGACACTGTGTGTCACCATCTGTAACGATCATCTGCTGGTGTGGGAAAATGGGGAGGGAGGGATGGGGCTCTGCACTTCAGAAAAGGGGTGGAATGGGGGGTTGGGTGGCTTATATAATGACTGCCGTGGAGGCTGGGGGCACTACATTACAGAAAAAATAAATAATAATAATAATAATAATAATAAAAGGCCTAAACTGTATACTGGCAGACTGGGGATGAGTGTGGGTGGGGAAGAGAGCTGTTTGGGAGTGATCAGGGGGTGCGAGGTGTCAGGTAGGGATCAGGGTAATCACTACACTACAGCTAAAATGAACCTTAACAGCTACCTGAATAACCCCTTCACTGCCAAGAATAATATAAGTTTGGTGTGCAGCTGCAATTAGCGTCTTTCTAATTACCAAAAACCAATGTCTGCTATTTCTGAAAAAAGGGAATCCCAAAGAAGCTTTTACAATCATTTGTGTCATGATTGCACTAGTTGTAGGTAAATAGTTTGTGAAAAAATTAATTCTTTTTTTCTATATTTGGTGGTGAAATGGTGTCATGAAATATACCAAAATGGGCCTAGGTCAATACCTTGGGTTGTCTACTTAAAAAAATATAAGGCTCTGTCTGTTTAAATAGAGTGTTAGCAAAAATGCTTAAAATTCTATGGTATTTTGGCCAGGGTTTTCTCTGAAATTCCTGGTAGCGAAGAGGTTAACACACTAATATACACAGCACTGAAAATAGCTAAATGCTGCTACCCACAGCCATATTTGGAATTTGTTTGACAAATGAATATCTGAATACTGAATTTTGCACATACCCAAAAACTACAGTCTTAGAAGATTTCTCAGTACTATCTTGTATAAAAAACAAGATTTATTGAATCTCACTCTGTTATCATTTTGGTATAAATATATATTATGTTTTTTATGGCAGTTAAAATGTAATTGAAATGTTTTCTTGCTGTAGGAGTGTCAACTAGGATATGGAATATAGAAATTGCTCAGGATGGATTAGAAGAAGATGATGAGATCTTTGAAGTGGTTCTAACTTCTCCTGTGAATGCTCTTCTTGGCACCAAGGAAAAAGCAGTTGTGAAAATTGTGGACCCCAGAGGAGGTATTGTTTTTATTTTATTTTAAACTTCTAAAAAATTGGTCTTAGCAGGAAATCTACTCCCTTAAAAAAGACTCGAGAACATGTCACTAATAATAATGATCATTAAAAAGTTGTTTCTTTTGTTTTGCTTTAAAAGATAATATTTATGTGAGATTGGGGTAAACATATAAATA
This sequence comes from Bombina bombina, assembly GCF_027579735.1. NCBI lineage: Eukaryota > Metazoa > Chordata > Amphibia > Anura > Bombinatoridae > Bombina > Bombina bombina. The sequence continues at coordinate 638,996,560 of NC_069500.1, read as the reverse complement.
TGTAGCATATGAGAATCTATCCATACTGTATCTATGTCTTTTCTAGTAAATTGCGGCTTCACGCTAACATCAGATTTGTTTTGTTTGCCATATCTCTTTTTTTGTGAAGTAATATTTTGTTTAATTTGATATATGTTAATCTGTGGTTATAAATTCTGCAGCCCTGTTCTCATCCATTAAAATTGCCGTGCATTGAGTGTGGCTTGCATGGGGGTCCAGGGGCAAGCAAAAGACCCCCCCCTCCCACCCCAGAATTTTTATAACTGTGCTGAAGCATATTTTCTTTCATGTAATTAGCAAGAGTCCATGAGCTAGTGACGTATGGGATATACATTTCTACCAGGAGGGGCAAAGTTTCCCAAACCTCAAAATGCCTATAAATACACCCCTCACCACACCCACAATTCAGTTTTACAAACTTTGCCTCCTATGGAGGTGGTGAAGTAAGTTTGTGCTAGATTCTACGTTGATATGCGCTCCGCAGCAAGTTGGAGCCCGGTTTTCCTCTCAGCGTGCAGTGAATGTCAGAGGGATGTGAGGAGAGTATTGCCTATTTGAATGCAGTGATCTCCTTCTACAGGGTCTATTTCATAGGTTCTCTGTTATCGGTCGTAGAGATTCATCTCTTACCTCCCTTTTCAGATCGACGATATACTCTTATTTATATACCATTACCTCTGCTGATTTTCGTTTCAGTACTGGTTTGGCTTTCTACAAACGTGTAGATGAGTGTCCTGGGGTAAGTAAATCTTATTTTCTGTGACACTCTAAGCTATGGTTGGGCACTTTATTTATAAAGTTCTAAATATATGTATTCAAACATTTATTTGCCTTGACTCAGAATGTTCAACATTCCTTATTTTCAGACAGTCAGTTTCATATTTGGGATAATGCGTTTGAATCAATCATTTTTTCTTACCTTAAAAATTTGACTTTTTTTCCCTGTGGGCTGTTAGGCTCGCGGGGGCTGATTTTATTGCGTCATTCTTGGCGCTGACTTTTTTGGGGCAAAAAATCTTTTCTGTTTCCGGCGTCATACGTGTCGCCGGAAGTTGCGTCATTTTTATTTTTTTTTCCGTATAGTAATTGTTTATCACTGTTTTTTTTTTTTGTTTTTTTTTTTTTTTTTTGTTATTTATTTTTTTTATTGAGGAATAAAATACAGAAGTGATAAACAAAAGAAAAGGCAGAGCTATATGCACATACATGTGTTCTTATAGATATAGTTAGCGATATTGAGTAAAAACATTATTTCTCAAATAAATTATATATTCGCTAGTAAACTTAAGCTAAAATGTAAAACCTATCTAGCCCTGCATGTAGAAATATATTCCTCTATTTTCTTCCTCCTGGAACTAAGTACAAGATATTTTGGGTCTCAAACAGTGTTAACCTGTACCACAGTACCAGGAGGAACAACATAAATGTCAGTAGGTTATATTTCCTCCCATGACTCAATCGGTCACTCTTGGACCTAATATTACTAGATAAACTTAAAATGATGGAGGAGTTAGAGCAGGACTAGAGGCCACTTTTGGGCCTTGGAATACAATTGAGGAAGCACACTTAAGAGTTATTCCTGCATATTGACAATACAACACTTGTAGAGAACTTAGTGTAAATAAGGCTGCAATACTAATAGCATATAATTATAAACAAAAAATATATAATCCAATACAGCTAACATTAAATGGAAATGGTTGGACTAGAACTATAGGTGCAGGTCAGCATATAAATTGACCTTGGCCTATTCTATATACAGTATATGTATGTATGTCCCTTATAATTTCCAGAGTGGTGGCAGAGTGCCTAAGATCAGAAGATCCACATGAGAAATTGTATATATTTAGTGTCACTTAGATTAGCTTATGGGATATAGCAATAAATATAATAGATACTAACATATCTCCCACATGTATAATTAACGCTATAGTAGTGGGGTTAAGGCTACAATACTAATAACATGTAATTCTAAACAAGATATAAATTCTAGTACAGCTAACACCCTATGGTCAAGAGATGACCACAAAGTACAGTTCAGCATATAGATTAAGCTTGGCCCATTCTATATAGGCGCATATATCCCAATTATTTTCTAAACTGGTGGTAGTGTGCCTGGAGCCTGTAGATCAAAAGGAAAAATAGTATATATTTAGTGTCACTAAAATTAACTTATTGAGATATAGGGATAGATATAGCAATATTAACATAACTCCCCCACTATCAAATATGTAAAATCAATTCTGTCATGAAGGGTCTATTATGTATGATAGAATATATAAAAACTGTGGTCGCGCTGCCCTGGCCACTAACAACATGACGATACACTTGACCCTGAATGGTTAACTATAAAAAGAATATTGCAAAAGGGTAGCGAGCATGTTGCATTAAACAGATCTGCTATCTGAATGTCTAGTATGCTAGTATATTTGTTAGAATATTAGTATGTAAATCTAGTTGTATCTAAACTCCACCAACAACAGACTAAAGAGTTTTCAGTGACAAATTAAGCCAAACAAAGATTAACAATACACATACATAGATGAGTAATGTCTAAAAGTCTCAACTGCATAGACACCTGCTTCCACACTTGAACACACATATACACAAACATTACGGTCCAAACCAAGGTTATCAAATTATAGCTTATGAGTTAAACATAATGGAATTTGCGTGTACTCAATGCTGTGCACCAAGGATCCTTGAGAGAGATCAGCCTGGGCTTCTCTGAATCTCTCGCAATTATCCCACACCGGTTCTCCTCCAGCTAGATTTCATAGCTGTACTGAAGCTGTGAGAGTCTGCATAATGGAAAGGCCAAACAAATATGCCGCCAAACCTACACTGAACAGGTTGCAGTCCTTCACACAGTAGACTCTGCAAAGGAACAAAATTGCTCCTGATTTCTTCTCTCGAGCAGCCGTTCCAGCAATCCAGCATGAGAGACACTGAAGGAGCGTCACAGCCACCTGGGCTCCCATGTCTAGTACTAGGCATGACACAGTCTCTCTGTGTGCAAGTGTATCTGTTGGTCACCATTTCTGAATAGGCGCTCGCAAGACCCTGGGAACCATGAGAGTCGCCTCCCTGATCATGAATTGCGCAAGTGCTTGGCATTGCAGTTATCCCTTGGTCTCCTGCGTGGCTGCGATCTGAACCTCCATCTGGGGTCAGAGTTTCTGATGTAACGTCCTTTAGTGGTGGGTTTGGAAGCTCTCTATGGTGGCTCCCCTCCAACGTGCTTAGCAAGACCTGTTCTGTGCATCCCAAAATGATCGAGTGGGGCTGACTGTCCACTTTCAGTAGTAGTTGTGGAGGTGGGCAAGCATCCGTGGCCTGCCTGTGTTGGGATCGCTGCAGCAGAGTCACATCTTTAAGTATACAAAGTGCCGATCCTTCAATTACGACTTGACCGCCAGGCTGCATTATCTCAGCGATTGGGTTAGGGGTTGGTTTGCCACTGCTATTGCGGTTGTTGGGTATAATAATCTGCTCCACTCCTGTATTAGCCTCCATAATAGGACTAGGAGGGTTTACTGCCTGCGACTGCTTTTTCATATTCTTGCAGCTGCGGGAGTCAGAGTGAAAAGCGTGTTCTATGGCGTTACACAATTGGATTCTATGTTCCTCTAGAATTGAAATTAGCTTAGCCATACTAAGCTGCGTGTGTTCCATTGCTCGGTCAATACTGTAGGGCACTGGCTGCACAACAATGGCACAGCAATTGTGAGGACAGAAGAGGCTTCAGATATAGGGGAAGGCCTCAAAATTAAAAGTCCGGTACTGAGGGCTGAGGAGCCGCACTACTATCCAAAACCCTATCTCTTGGGTCAGAGTGCCTTCAGTCGAGTTTCTCCACCTTGTTCAATGGTGTATCGCCAAGATATCAGGTTAAATCTGAGTAAGAGTGGTGGATGTCTCAGGAGCTGAAGCTCCCTGCAACCAGAAAGATGGCCGCTGCCCGGAAGTCCCCCAGTTGCGTCATTTTTTGACGTCCTTTTGCACCAAAAAATGTCGGCGTTCCGGATGTGGCGTCATTTTTGGCGCCAAAAAGCATTTAGGCGCCAAACAATGTGGGTGTATTATTTGGCGCCAAAAAATATGGGCGTCGCTTTTGTCTCCACATTATTTCAGTCTGATTTTTTCTTTGCTTCTGGTTACTAGAAGCTTGTTTATTGGCATTTTTTCCCATTCCTGAAACTGTCATTTAAGGAATTTGATCAATTTTGCTTTATATGTTGTTTTTTCTCTTACATATTGCAAGATGTCTCACGTTGCATCTGAGTCAGAAGATACTTCAGGAAAATCGCTGTCTAGTGCTGGAACTACCAAAGCTAAGTGTATCTGCTGTAAACTTTTGGTAGCTATTCCTCCGGCTGTTGTTTGTATTAATTGTCATGACAAACTTGTTAAAGCAGATAATATTTCCTTTAGTAATGTACCATTGCCTGTTGCAGTTCCCTCAACATCTAAGGTGCAGAATGTTCCTGATAACATAAGAGATTTTGTTTCTGAATCGATCAAGAAGGCTATGTCTGTTATTTCTCCTTCTAGGAAACATAAAAATCTTTTAAAACTTCTCTCTCTACAGATGAATTTTTAAATGAACATCATCATTCTGATTCTGATGACTCTTCTGGTTCAGAGGATTCTGTCTCAGAGATTGATGCTGATAAATCTTCATATTTATTTAAAATGGAATTTATTCGTTCTTTACTTAAAGAAGTACTAATTGCTTTAGTTATAGAGGATTCTGGTCCTCTTGATACTAATTCTAAACGTTTAGATAAGGTGTTTAAATCTCCTGTGGTTATTCCAGAAGTTTTTCCTGTTCCTAATGCTATTTCTGAAGTAATTTCCAGAGAATGGGATAAATTGGGTAATTCATTTACTCCTTCTAAACGTTTTAAGCAATTATATCCTGTGCCGTCTGACAGATTAGAATTTTGGGACAAAATCCCTAAAGTTGATGGGGCTATTTCTACCCTTGCTAAACGTACTACTATTCCTACGTCAGATGGTACTTCGTTTAAAGATCCTTTAGATAGGAAAATTGAATCCTTTCTAAGAAAAGCTTATCTGTGTTCAGGTAATCTTCTTAGACCTGCTATATCTTTGGCTGATGTTGCTGCAGCTTCAACTTTTTGGTTGGAGACTTTAGCGCAACAAGTAACAGATCATGATTCTCATAATATTATTCTTCTTCTTCTTCAGCATGCTAATAATTTTATCTGTGATGCCATTTTTGATATTATCAGAGTTGATGTCAGGTTTATGTCTCTAGCTATTTTAGCTAGAAGAGCTTTATGGCTTAAAACTTGGAATGCTGATATGGCTTCTAAATCAACTCTACTTTCCATTTCTTTCCAGGGTAACAAATTATTTGGTTCTCAGTTGGATTCCATTATCTCAACTGTTACTGGTGGGAAAGGAACTTTTTTACCACAGGATAAAAAATCTAAGGGTAAAAACAGGGCTAATAATCGTTTTCGTTCCTTTTGTTTCAACAAAGAACAAAAGCCTGATCCTTCATCCTCAGGAGCAGTTTCAGTTTGGAAACCATCTCCAGTCTGGAATAAATCCAAGCCTTCTAGAAAGGCAAAGCCTGCTTCTAAGTCCACATGAAGGTGCGTCCCTCATTCCAGCTCAGCTGGTAGGGGGCAGGTTACGTTTTTTCAAAGAAATTTGGATCAATTCTGTTCACAATCTTTGGATTCAGAACATTGTTTCAGAAGGGTACAGAATTGGTTTCAAGATGAGACCTCCTGCAAAGAGATTTTTTCTTTCCCGTGTCCCAATAAATCCAGTGAAAGCTCAAGCATTTCTGAATTGTGTTTCAGATCTAGAGTTGGCTGGAGTAATTATGCCAGTTCCAGTTCTGGAACAGGGGATGGGGTTTTATTCAAATCTCTTCATTGTACCAAAGAAGGAGAATTCCTTCAGACCAGTTCTGGATCTAAAAATATTGAATCGTTATGTAAGGATACCAACGTTCAAAATGGTAACTGTAAGGACTATCTTGCCTTTTGTTCAGCAAGGGCATTATATGTCCACAATAGATTTACAGGATGCTTATCTGCATATTCCGATTCATCCAGATCATTATCAGTTCCTGAGATTCTCTTTTCTGGACAAGCATTACCAGTTTGTGGCTCTGCCGTTTGGCCTAGCTACAGCTCCAAGAATTTTTACAAAAGTTCTCGGTGCCCTTCTGTCTGTAATCAGAGAACAGGGTATTGTGGTATTTCCTTATTTGGACGATATCTTGGTACTTGCTCAGTCTTTACATTTAGCAGAATCTCATACGAATCGACTTGTGTTGTTTCTTCAAGATCATGGTTGGAGGATCAATTTACCAAAAAGTTCATTGATTCCTCAGACAAGGGTAACTTTTCTGGGTTTCCAGATAGATTCAGTGTCCATGACTCTGTCTTTAACAGACAAGAGACGTCTAAAATTGATTTCAGCTTGTCGAAACCTTCAGTCACAATCATTCCCTTCGGTAGCCTTATGCATGGAAATTCTAGGTCTTATGACTGCTGCATCGGACGCGATCCCCTTTGCTCGTTTTCACATGCGACCTCTTCAGCTCTGTATGCTGAATCAATGGTGCAGGGATTACACAAAGATATCTCAATTAATATCTTTAAAACCGATTGTACGACACTCTCTAATGTGGTGGACAGATCACCATCGTTTAATTCAGGGGGCTTCTTTTGTGCTTCCGACCTGGACTGTAATTTCAACACATGCAAGTCTCACAGGTTGGGGAGCTGTGTGGGGATCTCTGACGGCACAAGGAGTTTGGGAATCTCAGGAGGTGAGATTACCGATCAATATTTTGGAACTCCGTGCAATTTTCAGAGCTCTTCAGTCTTGGCCTCTTCTGAAGAGAGAATCGTTCATTTGTTTTCAGACAGACAATGTCACAACTGTGGCATACATCAATCATCAAGGAGGGACTCACAGTCCTCTGGCTATGAAAGAAGTATCTCGAATTCTGGTTTGGGCGGAATCCAGCTCCTGTCTAATCTCTGCGGTTCATATCCCAGGTATAGACAATTGGGAAGCGGATTATCTCAGTCGCCAAACGTTACATCCGGGCGAATGGTCTCTTCACCCAGAGGTATTTCTTCAGATTGTTCAAATGTGGGGACTTCCAGAAATAGATCTGATGGCCTCTCATCTAAACAAGAAACTTCCCAGGTATCTGTCCAGATCCAGGGATCCTCAAGCGGAAGCGGTGGATGCATTGTCACTTCCTTGGAAGTATCATCCTGCCTATATCTTTCCGCCTCTAGTTCTTCTTCCAAGAGTAATCTCCAAGATTCTGAAGGAATGCTCGTTTGTTCTGCTGGTAGCTCCGGCATGGCCTCACAGGTTTTGGTATGCGGATCTTGTCCGGATGGCCTCTTGCCATCCGTGGACTCTTCCGTTACGACCAGACCTTCTGTCGCAAGGTCCTTTTTTCCATCAGGATCTCAAATCCTTAAATTTAAAGGTATGGAGATTGAACGCTTGATTCTTAGTCAAAGAGGTTTCTCTGACTCTGTGATTAATACTATGTTACAGGCTCGTAAATCTGTATCCAGAGAGATATATTATAGAGTCTGGAAGACATATATTTCTTGGTGTCTTTCTCATCATTTTTCTTGGCATTCTTTTAGAATTCCAAGAATTTTACAGTTTCTTCAGGATGGTTTAGATAAAGGTTTGTCCGCAAGTTCCTTGAAAGGACAAATCTCTGCTCTTTCTGTTATTTTTCACAGAAAGATTGCTAATCTTCCTGATATTCATTGTTTTGTACAAGCTTTGGTTCGTATAAAACCTGTCATTAAGTCAATTTCTCCTCCTTGGAGTTTGAATTTGGTTCTAGGGGCTCTTCAAGCTCCTCCGTTTGAACCTATGCATTCATTGGACATTAAATTACTTTCTTGGAAAGTTTTGTTCCTTTTGGCAATCTCTTCTGCCAGAAGAGTTTCTGAATTATCTGCTCTTTCTTGTGAGTCTCCTTTTCTGATTTTTCATCAGGATAAGGCAGTGTTGCGAACTTCTTTTGAATTTTTACCTAAAGTTGTGAATTCCAACAACATTAGTAGAGAAATTGTGGTTCCTTCATTATGTCCTAATCCTAAGAATTCTAAGGAGAAATCGTTACATTCTTTGGATGTTGTTAGAGCTTTGAAATATTATGTTGAAGCTTCTAAGTCTTTCCGAAAGACTTCTAGTTTATTTGTTATCTTTTCCGGTTCTAGAAAAGGCCAGAAAGCTTCTGCCATTTCTTTGGCATCTTGGTTGAAATCTTTAATTCATCTTGCCTATGTTGAGTCGGGTAAAACTCCGCCTCAAAGGATTACAGCTCATTCTACTAGGTCAGTTTCTACTTCCTGGGCGTTTAGGAATGAAGCTTCGATTGATCAGATTTGCAAAGCAGCAACTTGGTCCTCTTTGCATACTTTTACTAAATTCTACCATTTTGATGTATTTTCTTCTTCTGAAGCAGTTTTTGGTAGAAAAGTACTTCAGGCAGCGGTTTCAGTTTGAATCTTCTGCTTATGTTTTTCATTAAACTTTATTTTGGGTGTGGATTATTTTCAGCAGGAATTGGCTGTCTTTATTTTATCCCTCCCTCTCTAGTGACTCTTGCGTGGAAAGATCCACATCTTGGGTAATCATTATCCCATACGTCACTAGCTCATGGACTCTTGCTAATTACATGAAAGAAAACATAATTTATGTAAGAACTTACCTGATAAATTCATTTCTTTCATATTAGCAAGGCCCACCCTTTTTTGTGGTGGTTATGATTTTTGTATAAAGCACAATTATTCCAATTCCTTATTTTATATGCTTTCGCACTTTTTTATCACCCCACTTCTTTGCTATTTGTTAAACTGAATTGTGGGTGTGGTGAGGGGTGTATTTATAGGCATTTTGAGGTTTGGGAAACTTTGCCCCTCCTGGTAGGAATGTATATCCCATACGTCACTAGCTCATGGACTCTTGCTAATATGAAAGAAATGAATTTATCAGGTAAGTTCTTACATAAATTATGTTTTTTTACCCCCCTGGAAAACATGACTGTGGGAATCCATGGTGGTTAGATGATTTTTGTTTGCTTCTTTTCCTAAACTATCTCAGTCTATTAGTAAATGAGCCAATTGTCTATCCGTAAAACAATATATATTTATCCTATATAATTAAAGGCCAGGTATGTTTGTCAGATGCAGTCATGCGCAGTAGAGACTGCAGAGGACAAACATACCTGGCCTTGAGCAGCACAGTAGTGCGCACTGTGGAAGCTGCCTGGTGGGGGCGTAACCGGACATGCCATGATGGGGCGTGGCCTCGCGTGCCGTGATGGGGCGTGGCCTCGTGGGAGTGCATGGGAGGGGCGTGGCCAGCGGAAGAGAGAGGTGGGAGAGACAAAAAGAGGTGGGAGAGACCAAAAGAGAGGACGGAAAGAGAGAAAGCAAGCAAAAGAGAGGGAAGAGAGAGAGAGCAAAAGAGAGGGGAGAGAGAGGAAAAGAGGGGAGAGAGAGCAAAAGAGAGGAGGGAGAGAGAGAGAGCAAAAGAGGGGGGAGAGAGAGAACAAAAGAAGGGGGAGAGAGAGCAAAAGAGGGGGGATAGAGCAAAAAGAGAGGGAGAGAGAGAGAGCGCGCAAAAGAGAGGGGGAGAGAGAGAGCAAAAGAGGGGAGGAGAGAACAAAAGAGGGGGGAGAGAGAGAGCAAAAGGGAGCGGAGAGAGAGAAGGGAAGAGAGAGAGGGAGAGAGAGCAAAAGAGATGGGGAGAGAGAGAGAGCAAAAGAGAGGAGAGAGAACAAATGCACCTCACTGACGAGGCCCATAGAGGCCAAAACGTACATCTGGGGTTTGTTTGTTTTCCCTTGTTCAAAGGAGATTTGCCTGGTATTTCAGTGCTGGACTGTCATTTGGCAGGGTCAGACTGATATGCTACATGAGATTTTACCTTTGTGAAAGGCATAGTGTGCAGAAAGAGTTTGTACCCTGGTAGTAAGGAGGGACTAAGCAAGCAAATATTTCCAGCTTCAGTTCTAAGCCTAGTTGAGTGCATCTCTATGTTTATTTCTGAGAGAGAGAGAGAGAGAGAGAGAGAGCAAAAGAGGGGGGAAAGATCAAAAGAGGGGGGAGAGAGAGAGCAAAAGAGGGGGAGAGAGCGAGCAAAAGAGAGGGGAGAGAGAGAGCAAAAGAGAGCGGGGAGAGAGAGCAAAAGAGAGCGGAGAGAGAGAGCAAAAGAGAGCGGAGAGAGAGAGCAAAAGAGAGGGGTAGAGAGAGCAAAAGAGAGGGGGAGAGAGAGCAAAAGAGAGGGGGGAGAGAGAGCAAAAGAGAGGGGGAGATAGGGAGAGCAAAAGAAGGGGGAGAGCAAGAGAGGAGGAGAGAGAGAGCAAGAGAGGAGGAGAGAGAGAGCAAAAGAGGAGGAAGAGAGAGAGAGCAAATGAGGGGGAGAGAGCAAAAGAGGGGGAGAGAGAGCGCAAAAGTGGGGGAGAGAGAGAGCATAAAAGAGGGGGAGAGAGAACTCAAAAGAGAGGGGGGAGAGAGAGAGCAAAAGAGAGGGAGAGAGAGAGCTCAAAAGAGAGGGGGAGAGAGAGAGTTTAAAAGAGAGGGTGAAGAGAAGAGAAATCGCAAAAGAGGGGTGGAGACAGAGCGCAAAAGAGAAGGGGGAGAGAGAGCACAATAGAGGGAGAGAGAGAGTGCAAAAGAGAGGGGGGAGAGCACAAAAGAGAGGGGGAGAGAGCGCAAAAGAGAGGGGGAGAGAGAGCAAAAGAGAGGGGGGGAGAGAGAAAAAGAGAGGGGGGAGAGAGAGAGCAAAAGAGAGGGGGAGAGAGAGCAAAAGAGAGGGGGAGAGAGAGCAAAAGAGAGGGGGAAAGAGAGCAAAAGAGAGGGGGGAGAGAGAGAGATCGCAAAAGAGGGGGGAGAGAGAGAGCAAAAGAGGGGGGAGAGAGAGTAAAAGAGGGGGGAGAGCAAAAGAGGGGGGAGAGAGAGTAAACGAGGGGGAGAGAGCAAAAGGGGGCGAGAGAGAGAGCAAAAGAGGGCAAGAGAGAGAGTAAAAGAGGCGGGAGAGAGCAGAAAAGGGGGGGTAGAGAGCGAGCAAAAGGGGGAGAGAGCAAGCAAAAGGGGGAGAGAGAGAGCACAAGAGGGGAGAGAGAGAGCAAAAGAAGGGGGAGAGAGAGCGCAAAATAAGGGGGAGAGAGAGAGCTCAAAAGAGAGGGGGAGAGAGAGAGCACAAAAGAGAGGGGGGAGAGAGAGGGAGCAAGGGTTGGAACCGCGGTACTTAAAAAATTGGCCCGTGTACACAGGCTTTAGGACTAGTTATATATAATAGGAACTATTATAGGTACTTCTTCCAAAATAACAGTTACTAAATATATCATATTTATGTGTTTTTATTCTTTATTTGAGAAAAAAAAAAGAAAGTGTATTGTAATTGTTATATCGATTATTTCTTCTCTAGGCAGTTGCAAATTCTTAGAGTCAACAAGGGTTAACTGCACCTCAAAGCCACCCCAAAGTCATTGCAAGCTTGGCCTAGAAGAATCTTATCACCCTCCTTTAACAGAGACAGCAAAAAAGACTTGGAGAAACATTCCAGAGGAATATACCTCTCTTAAGAAAAGACTCAGGGTTACTGGGAATAAAAAAATGGTAGGTACAATGCATACATCAAAAAATTTAAAACTTTTTAGATATGAGTAACATTGTATAATTCCATTAATAAATTAATAATTCTACAGTTCCAATACTCCATAAGATAGATAATTCTACAGTTCTATTACTTCATTCTCATTATGGCATCTTGTCTTTGTATTAGCTTTATCTCTTCCCCTATTCTTTAAAATTACACTTTTCTACTGTGAACTTTTGAATAATGTTAAATATCCTAAATGCATTTTCTTATATATACTTTAAATTTCTAGAATGTCTACTACTTATTCTACATTGATCACATGAAACTAAAACACTATTTGCCTTCCAGTTCTATCTTTGCATTAATTTTCTGATACAGAGTTTAAAAAAATCTTAGAAGTCAGGGAGCCACATCTCATAAATATTTACTTTGGGGAACATTACCTACTGAAATGCATAGTGACTACTGTAAAGTTTGGTGGAGGAGGAATAATGGCCTGGGGCTGTTTTTCAAACTTTGGAGTCGGCCCCTTAGTTCCAGTGAAGGATCATCTTAATGCTACAAGGTTCAAAGACATTTTAGACAATTGGGTGCTTTCAAATGTGTGGTAACAGTTTGGAAAAGGCCCTTTCCTGTTCCAGCATGACTGTGCACAAAGTGATGTCCATGAAAACATGGTTTGATGAGATTGGTGTGGAGGAGCATGAATGACCTGCTCAGAGCTCGGACCTTAACCCCACTGAACACCTTTGGGTTGAATTGGAATGCCATTGGGAGACAGACCTTCTTGTCCTCCTCAAAAATGCTCTTTTGGCTGAATGGGCTCAAACTCCCATAGGTATACTCCAAGATCTTGTGGAAATCTTGTTCTTCATCATCTTTATGTTTTGTATGTGTCTAAGAAAAATTACAAATAAATATATCACACTTGCTTGCATCTCAGTGTGTTTGGTTAGAAGCTAGCATGAGTGGCTGTAGGTTTAAGACCAAGGTAATAATAGGCCTTGGTGTGGCACCTGGGCCAATCACCACTAGGCCAAATGGTGAAACTAACTCTACATTTTTTATGTTTCAGTTATAAAATTTGCTATCCCATCTTTGACCTTAAAATTGCCACCCAGAACAGGATAGACAAAAGAATAAGGGTAGGGAGCATGGTGAGTTTTATCCTTGGATATAAGTAAATATACAGAAATGTCTGTATTTGGTATTTCATTTCTAGTTATCTTAGTTCTAATACTTAATAGAGAGATAAACGCAGATCATTGCAAAACAATATAGATAGAAACAGAACTGTGAAGTATACAACAAAAAGTCAAAATTTCCCCCCAAGTTTAGTTGTAGCTGACTCATGAACATCCAGTTTGTTTTAGGAAAGGAAAGTATTAAGAGTTTTCTAATGCTTGGAAAATTTAGAGGCAGTTATATATGCCGCCATCTCAAAGGAAGTTAAACTGCTCTTGTAAAATAAGCCCTGAGACATTCAATACCCAGAACTCCTTTTTGTCAATATGTTTCATGAGATATACTGCAAAATCAAGCAAGATATAGTCTTGGCTAGAGAAAGGCTCATGTGGAATGCCAAAAGAGTTTATTTCATTTCATTAAATCCTATGTGATTTTTACATACGCAGACACCTGACAACATCTTATTGGTAAGTTTTCTACTCAGTTCTTTTATGTCTAAACAAATAGTAAGGTAAAACAATATCAAGAAAGTAATTAAGTAAAAAATGACTTTAGGCAAAAAGTCTGGTACTGTTCTTATCACTTTCTTGTCTTGATAAAAAAAGCATTCTTCTAGCAAGATTGCTTGTAACGCTGAAACTTTTTTTGCTGAAGTAATAGTTACTATAAAGTTGTTTTTTGTGTAATCTCATTAAAAGATTAAAAAGATACTTAAAATATGGCATCAACTACTAGTAGCAATACCAAGGTGATATGATGGATCTTTTCATAGCATGGTTATGAGCCAAGTCTTGAAAAAATAGATAGCAAGAGGCTCCTGAATATTAGAAAGCAATTAGATAACCTGAGTTTGTTGCTTCAACCAGTTGCACAGGAAAGAAGCAACTTTCTATAATCAGAAACTCAGAAGAATTATCCATAGACAAGCCAAAAGTAAGAGCCAGATATACTGTCTGAAACCAGGTGCATAAACAAAGAATGAGACAGATACATAAATGAGGGCACAGTTTCAGAGTTTAGTAACCAGAGAATCAGTCCAGTAGATCAGTATCTCAATAAAGGCATTAAGCAAGTTTTGTGATGCAAAAACTTTGCCAAGTCAAGGTCCAGGTAACAGGTTGGGAACAGGTATACTTTAGTCTTCATAGGACAATAACCAAGCACTAAATAGGAGTTTGAGAGGGCATTTTACCTCCTCTCATTCAGTCTTGGCACAAACACAAGGTCAGATACCTTGATATGAGACAAAAAAGCAGCATGGACACATCTATGGAGCCAGTCATGCAAACCTGAAACTACCTAGCCCTGCAGCAGAGGATTCAGCCCTTCTGACACTCCAGAGCCTTTAAACAGTGCAGTCCCTAGTGAGCCCAGACATCCGACAGATCCCACTTAAAGCGCAGCTCTGACCATGCTGTGATGCAATGATAAGTGCTTTGACTACACTGGGGCACCTTACACAGAAATAGCTGAAGTACCAGAGATTTAGACCTTTAAGATAGTAAATGTCAACTCTTTCAGATATTCATAATGTAAAAAAATCCAAAAGATTAAAAAAAACTGCAATTCATTTTGCTTGTTCTGTACTTTTTCTACTAAAAACAAAACAGAACTGTGTAAACCATGGCGGGAGCAAACCATGAACAAATCTGGGGGGAAATTGTAGATGTACTGATTCTGCACTAGCACACTTGGCAACCTAATGAGCATCTATGAATTTAACCCATTATGCCTTATTAGTTTATGAGTTTTTCCTTGAAAATTGCAATATAGAATTTCCTGGACTACCAAATTCATTTTAGCAGTAAAGTTTACAAAGCTGCATCACTTGAATTTTAAACTTAAAGCTCACAAATAGAAATAAATAGAATAGAGGAGTGGAGAGAGAAATACTAACTTTTTCATTTAACTTCTCTTTCAGCATATATATTCCAATAAAATGATGTTATGCAGACAATAGAAACTGCATTAAATAGACAGTCTACACCAGAATTGTTATTGTTTAAAAAGATAGATTATTCCTTTATTGCCCATTCCCCAGTTTTGCATAACCAACACTGTTATAATAATACACTTTTTACCTGAGTAATTACCTTGTATCTAAGCCTCTGCACACTGCCTCTAATCTAAGTTCATTTGACAGACTTGCATTTTAGCCATTTAGTGCTGACTCCAAGGTAACTCCACATGCATAAGCACAATGTTATCTATATAGCTCATGTGAACTAATGCCCTCTAGCTGTGAAAAACTGTCAAATGCATTGAAATAAGAGACGTCCTTCAAGGGCTTAAAAATTAGCATATGAGCCTACCTAGGTTTAGCTTTCAACTAAGAATACAAAGAGAACATTGCAAATTTGATGATAAAATTAAATTGGAAAGTTGTTTAAAATGACATGCCCTATCGGAATCATGACAGTTTCATTTTGACTAGACTGTCCTTTTAAAGGGATGTGATTCAGAAAGCGCATACAATTTAAAAAAAAAAGTTTCCAATTTACTTCTATTATCAAATTTGCTTTGTTCCTATGACATTCTGTGATGAAGAGATACCTAGGTGGGTGTCAGGAGCTCTACATGGCAGGAAATAGTACTGCCATCTAGTGCTCTTGCAAATGAGTAACATTCTTGCAAAACTGCTGCCATATTGTGCTCCAGACATGTGTGTGCACGCTCCTGATTTTTTTTCTTCTAAAAAATAACCAAGAAAACAAAGAAAATTTGATTAACATAAGTAAATTAGAAAGTTGTTTAAATTAACATCTAAATCATGAAAGAAAAATTTGGGGTTTCATGTCCCTTTTATAAAATGTATGACAATTAAGTCAAAGCATTTAAACTCATCCCTTAAAGGGACAGTCTACAATAGAATTGTTATTGTTTTAAAAGATAGATAATCCCTTTATTACCCATTCCCCAGTTTTGCATAACTAACACAGTTATATTAATATACTTTTTACCTCTGTGATTACCTTGTATCTAAGCATCTTCTGACAGCCCCCTGATCACATGACTTTTTATTTATTATCTATTAACTTGCATTAGTACTGTGTTGTGCTAAATCTTAAATTACTTCTCGGCATTAACCCATTGTTATCTATATGGCCCACATGAACTAACAGTCTCCTGTTGTGAAAAGCAAATACAAAAGCATGTGATTAAGAGGCTGTCTATAGAGCCTTTGAAACAGGCAGAGATTTAGAGGTTTAAATGTTATAAAGTATATTAATATAACAATGTTGGTTGTGCAAAGCTGGGGAATGGGTAGTAAAGACGTTATCTATCTTTTTAAACAATAACAATTTTAGTGTAGACTGTCCCTTTAATAAATAAATTACAGTGAACAAGAGAACCACCACAGTGTTTGCACATGGCTACATACCCATATATCCACGGCATATACCCATAGTCTAATGTGTTGTCTAGATGCTAAACATGTGTGAATTAGTTTTAGCCTTACATCAACTGTTTGTGATCATCATAAAAATATGTTTGTTCTGTTGTTAATGTAGTTTTATCACATTATTGTTTTTCTTTTGTTTTAGGTGAAACCTTCAACTGTGTTCAGAAATGAAACTGATATAATTTATCAGGTAAGAGCATTGTAGTACATAGGAATCAATACACCAATTTTAGTAGTGATTTATGTTGATATCTTGATATATTACATTTGAAGTACAAAAAAAAGTGTGTGTATATATATTAGGGATGGGCGAATGTTTCGCAACATTCGAAAAACGGCACGAATTTTAACACATTCGTTCGTTCGAATCGAATTTCGAATGTTTACATAACATTCTAACATTCGATTTTCGAATATTCGGTTTCGAATTTTACGATTACATTCGAAAAAATTCGAATTCGAAAAATTCGAATTTAGATTGTAATAGTATTTCTAATGCTTTTTCTTTAAATGTAATATTCGAATTATGCAATATTCGAATTCGAAAAATTCGAATTTAGATTGTAATAGTATTTCTAATGCTTTTTCTTTAAATGTATTATTCGAATTATGCAATATTCGAATTCGAAAAATTCGAATTTAGATTGTAATAGTATTTCTAATGCTTTTTCTTTAAATGTAATATTCGAATTATGCAATACGTGTATTCGAATTCGAAAAATTCGAATTTAGATTGTAATAGTATTTCTAATGCTTTTTCTTTAAATGTAATATTCAAATTATGCAATACGTGTATTCGAATTCGAAAAATTCGAATTTAGATTGTAATAGTATTTCTAATACTTTTTCTTTAAATGTAATATTCGAATTATGCAATATTCGAATTTGAAAAATTCGGATTTAGATTGTAATAGTATTTCTAATGCTTTTTCTTTAAATGTAATATTCGAATTATGCAATACGTGTATTCGAATTAGAAAAATTCGAATTTAGATTGTAATAGTATTTCTAATGCTTTTTCTTTAAATATAATATTCGAATTATGCAATACGTGTATTCGAATTCGAAAAATTCGAATTTAGATTGTAATAGTATTTCTAATGCTTTTAAATGTAATATTCGAGTTATGCAATACATGTATTCGAATTCGAAAAATTCGAATTTAGATTGTAATAGTATTTCTAATACTTTTTCTTTAAATGTAATATTCGAATTATGCAATATTCGAATTCGAAAAATTCGAATTTAGATTGTAATAGTATTTCTAATGCTTTTTCTTTAAATGTAATATTCGAATTATGCAATGCGTGTATTCGAATTCGAAAAATTCGAATTTAGATTGTAATAGTATTTCTAATGCTTTTTCTTTAAATATAATATTCGAATTATGCAATACGTGTATTCGAATTTGAAAAATTCGAATTTAGATTGTAATAGTATTTCTAATGCTTTTAAATGTAATATTCGAATTATGCAATATTCGAATTCGAAAAATTCGAATTTATATTCGAATTCGAAAAATTCGAATTTATATTCGAATTCGAAAAATTCGAATTTCGAATGTAGACATTCGATATAATTATAAACATTCGAATTCGAAAGTGACATTCGAAAACTGTAAATAACATTCGATTTTCGAATTTTTAAGAATATTCGTTCTTATCGACATTCGAATTTAGAATTCGAATTTCGGTAATAACATTCGTTCTAGATTCGAAATTCGAAAATTTGCACATTCGCCCATCCCTAATATATATATATATATATATATATATATATATATATATATATATATATATATATACACACAGTATCTCACATGTGAGTACACCCCTCACATTTTTGTAAATATTTTATTATATCTTTTCATGTGACAACACTGAAGAAATGACACTTTGCTACAATATAAAGTAGTGAGTGTACAGCCTGTATAACAATGTAGATTTGCTGTCCCCTCAAAATAACTTAACACACAGCCATTAATGTCTAAACCGCTGGAAAGTTCTACTCTGTGAAAAGCATTGCTGGGCTAAAAGAAGTTGCACCCAGGTGGTAAATTGCCATAGAACAGGCTAACAATGGTATTGAGCTGGTTGTTCGTTCTTGTGAGTGCATTTCTCTCTGTGTGTATTTAGTCTCCCTATGGGAAAAAGGGGCAACCAGACGTGGACTCCTTGCTCAGTGTGCTTAGAGGAATACTGCTACACCTCACTGACGAGGCCCAATGAAGGCCGAAACGATCGTCTGGGGTTGCTGTGTTCCTTGTTCAGAGAGGAATTGCCTGGTATTTCGGCGCTGGACTGACCGTAATAGGCGGGACCAGACTGATATACTACAGGAAAGTTCTACTCTGTGAAAAGCATTGCTGGGCTAAAAGAAGTTGCACCCAGGTGGTAAATTGCCATAGAACAGGCTAACAATGGTATTGAGCTGGTTGTTCGTTCTTGTGAGTGCATTTCTCTCTGTGTGTATTTAGTCTCCCTATGGGAAAAAGGGGCAACCAGACGTGGACTCCTTGCTCAGTGTGCTTAGAGGAATACTGCTACACCTCACTGACAAGGCCCAATGAAGGCCGAAACGATCGTCTGGGGTTGCTGTGTTCCTTGTTCAGAGAGGAATTGCCTGGTATTTCGGCGCTGGACTGACCGTAATAGGCGGGACCAGACTGATATACTACAGGAAAGTTCTACTCTTTGAAAAGCATTGCTGGGCTAAAAGAAGTTGCACCCAGGTGGTAAATTGCCATAGAACAGGCTAACAATGGTATTGAGCTGGTTGTTCGTTCTTGTGAGTGCATTTCTCTCTGTGTGTATTTAGTCTCCCTATGGGAAAAAGGGGCAACCAGACGTGGACTCCTTGATCAGTGTGCTTAGAGGAATACTGCTACACCTCACTGACGAGGCCCAATGAAGGCCGAAACGATCGTCTGGGGTTGCTGTGTTCCTTGTTCAGAGAGGAATTGCCTGGTATTTCGGCGCTGGACTGACCGTAATAGGCGGGACCAGACTGATATACTACAGGAAAGTTCTACTCTGTGAAAAGCATTGCTAGGCTAAAAGAAGTTGCACCCAGGTGGTAAATTGCCATAGAACAGGCTAACAATGGTATTGAGCTGGTTGTTCGTTCTTGTGAGTGCATTTCTCTCTGTGTGTATTTAGTCTCCCTATGGGAAAAAGGGGCAACCAGACGTGGTCTCCTTGCTCAGTGTGCTTAGAGGAATACTGCTACACCTCACTGACAAGGCCCAATGAAGGCCGAAACGATCGTCTGGGGTTGCTGTGTTCCTTGTTCAGAGAGGAATTGCCTGGTATTTCGGCGCTGGACTGACCGTAATAGGCGGGACCAGACTGATATACTACAGGAAAGTTCTACTCTGTGAAAAGCATTGCTGGGCTAAAAATAGTTGCACCCAGGTGGTAAATTGCCATAGAACAGGCTAACAATGGTATTGAGCTGGTTGTTCATTCTTGTGAGTGCATTTCTCTCTGTGTGTATATATATATATATATATATATATATATATATATACACACACAGTATCTCACAAAAGTGAGTACACCCTTCACATTTTTGTAAATATTTTATTATATCTTTTCATGTGACAACACTGAAGAAATGACACTTTGCTACAATATAAAGTAGTGAGTGTACAGCCTGTATAACAATGTAGATTTGCTGTCCCCTCAAAATAACTTCACACACAGCCATTAATGTCTAAACCGCTGGCAACAAAAGTGAGTACACCAATAAGTAGAAATGTCTAAATTGGGCCCAAAGTGTTAATATTTTGTGTGGCCACCATTATTTTCCAGCACTGCCTTAACCCTCTTGGGCATAGAGTTCACCAGAGTTTCACAGGTTGCCACTGGAGTCCTTTTCCACTCCTCCATGACGACATCACAGAGCTGGTGGATGTTAGAGACCTTGTGCTCCCCCACCTTCCGTTTGAGGATGCCCCACAGATGCTCAATAATATTTAGGTCTGGAGACATGCTTGGCCAGTCCATCACCTTTACCCTCAGCTTCTATAGCAAGGCAGTGGTCATCTTGGAGGTGTGTTTGGGGTCGTTATCATGTTGGAATACTGCCCTGTGGCCCAGTATGTCACAGTACATGTTGTCATTCATTGTTCCCTTAATAAACTGATGATCTCCAGTGCTGGCAGCACTCATGCAGGCACAGACCAGGACACTCCCACCACCATGCTTGACTGTAGGCAAGACACACTTGTCTTTGTACTCCTCACCTGGTTGCCGCCACACACGCTTGACACCATCTGAACCAAATAAGTTTATCTTGGTCTCATCGGACCACAGGATATGGTTCCAGTAATTCATGTCCTTAGATTGTCTTCAGCAAACTGTTTGCAGGCTTTCTTGTGCATCATCTTTAGAAGAGGCTTCCTTCTGGGATAACAGCTATGCAAACCAATTTTATGCAATGTGCGGCGTATGGTTTGAGCACTGACAGGCCGACCCCCCACCCCTTCAACCTCTGCAGCAATGCTGGCAGCACTCATACGTCTATTTCCCAAAGACAACCTCTGGATATGATGCTGAGCACATGCACTCAACTTCTTTGGTCGACCATGGCAAAGCCTGTTCTGAGTGAAACCTGTCCTGTGAAACCGCTGTATGGTCTTGCCCACTGTGCAGCAGCTCGCTCAGTTTCAGGGTCTTGGCAATCTTCTTATAGCCTATGCCATCTTTATGTAGAGCAACAATTCTTTTTTTCAGATCTTCAGAGAGTTCTTTGCCATGAGGTGCCATGTTGAACTTCCAGTGACCAGTATGAAAGAGTGTGAATGCAATAACACCAAATTTAACACACCTGCTCCCCATTCACACCTGATACCTTGTAACACTAACAAGTCACACGACACCGGGAGGGAGAATGGCTAATTGGGCCCAATTTGGACATTTCCACTTAGGGGTGTACTCACTTTTGTTGTCAACGGTTTAGACATTTAGACATTAATGGCTGTGTGTTGAGTTATTCTTAGGGGACAGCAAATTTACACTGCTATACAGGCTGTACACCTACTACTTTACATTGTAGCAAAGTGTCATTTCTTCAGTGTTGTCACATGAAAAGATATAATAAAATATTTACAAAATTGTGAGGGGTGTACTCACTTTTGTGAGATACTGTGTGTGTGTATATATATATATATATATATATATATATATATATATATATATATATATATATATATATATATATATATATATATATATACAAAAGCTGCTACATGAAAAGGTCATCTATAACAAACATATGCTGCTGTAATCTCAAAATCTGATTTGCATTACATAAAAACACTCACAGTAGTCCAAGTGTTGTATCTTTATGGTTTTGTAGATTTTAGTCACCAGAACAAGAGAATGACACAATTGTAGATATCAAAAATATTATTATTAGAGGGCTCCAAAAACTAAATATAGAATCTGAATAAAGCTATATGTTGAGCACCAGGAAGAGAAAAAGCAATACAGGTCATTGTGTATATGTCAAATAAATGAAATCTTGAAAATATTCTACATGAGCAACACATTCAGGAAAATGTATATATTGTGTTTTTTTTCTTGTTTTTTTTACTTAGTACCATGGGATTCTATCTCTCAAGCTTGAAGAAGACAAATCATCTCTCAATTCAACCAAGAAATTATTAGCAGCTAACCATGGCCCAAAGAAACTAAGAGCTCCTTCCAACAATGTGGACATTCTTCAATCAGACAGAGCTATGTGGAAGCCTCCTGATAACCAAGTATGTTGTCAAAGTCATCATACTATATATTTATTATCATTATATGAAAAAAATATTTTAACATGAATGATTCTTGGACAGTCGGACAGGGAATGTTGCTCTAGAAAATAATTAGAAGGGAAACCCAGCTAAGGATAGAAGCAGCAATGGGACATACAAAGAACAGAGCCGCAGTGAAACCAGAGATGGGGTCATGCATAAGCAAGATAGAGAAACTGGAGAATTGGCAGTTGTGGTGTAAAAAAATCATTTCAAACTGTTAATGAAAATGACACACAGAGACCAGGAGTGAAAATCTTTCAACCTCAAT
Source organism: Bombina bombina (assembly GCF_027579735.1). NCBI lineage: Eukaryota > Metazoa > Chordata > Amphibia > Anura > Bombinatoridae > Bombina > Bombina bombina. The sequence goes on along the minus strand of NC_069500.1, from coordinate 638,974,246 downwards.
CTTCTAAATTCTGTGCTCTTGTCATTGACCTTATATAGATAGATTTCACACTGCATCTACCCACTCAAATGCAAAACACTGTTATACGTGCACAACATTTTATATATGTGTGTGTGTATATATATATATATATATATATATATATATATATATATATTTATTTATTTATTTACTGCATATATTTCTGCAAATGCAGCAATAATAATATATAATAAATTATGTCCATACAACATAAATAGTATATAAGTAACAAATATAGACATGGCTGAAAGTATTGGTACTCTTCCACTTTTTTTATGAAAATGCACAATTTTCTCTAAACTGAGTAAAATTGACAAACGTATTTGGTATCAGCCATTCTTTATTTCAAATGTAATAGAACAGAAAGTTTACTTTTGATTTATGACTTCACTTTCTCCTTTACCTTTTAACAGTAAAAAAATGAGAATGGCACAAACAAAAATATTGGTACTCAACCTAATTTAGTAGCGCAGCCTTTGAAGACATTAATTGCAATCAAGCACTTTCTGTAGCTCTGAATAAGATTTCTATGCTTCTCGAGGTTAGATTTGATCCACTTTTCTTGAGCAAACTGCTCCAGTTCTCTTAGGTTTGATGGGTGACTTTTCCCAACTGGGAGTTTTAGCTTTTTCCACAGATATTTGATGGGATTCAGATCTGGACTCACAGAAGGCCACTTCTGAATGGTCCAATGTTTTCTTCTCATCCATTCTTGGGTGCTTTTTGAGGTATGTTTTGGGTTATTATCCTGCTGGATTATTCATGACCTGCAACTGAGACACAGCTTTCTCACACTGGGCAATACATTTTACTCCAGAATGCCTTCACAGTATTCTGGGTTCAGTGTGCCCTGCACAGATTCTAGACACCCATAGACAGCAAAGCAACACCAAAACATCACTGAGCCTCCTCCATGTTTCATGGTAGGGAAGGTGATCATTTCTTTAAAAGCTATTTTTTTTCTTTCTGTAAACACAGAGTTGTTGTGATTTGCCAAAAAGCTCTTCTTTTGTTTTGTCTGTCCAAAGGACATTGTTAGCCTGCATTTTGGCAAACTCCAGTCTATCTTTTTTGTGTTTCTCTCTTAAAATGCAAGGGTACCAATACTTTAGGCCACGTCTGTAGTTTCCTGTATCTGGAAGTTAGAAATGTAGTTAATTCTACAGAACAATAGTTTACACACAAGCCTATTCCCTAATAAGTTTATGCAACTAAGGTGTATGTGACATTTTAATTCTAAAATCAGAATGTTATAATATGTTAAAGCTTTAACCCTTGCTGTACACACGCTTACAGTGACACGTATGATACTTCAGTATTTTTAATTTGTTGGACCTTTATGATAAAAAATAACTTAAAGAACCATTAAATACAATAGAATTTAAAAATCAACATATGCACAATATACGGGAAATGCAATAACACATACTTTGAATTTTAAATGGGTATTTGATTTTTTTTTTGACAGATGTCAATGTTTCCTTTTATTTCCCTGCCCCCTGTATTATGTGGCAGCCATCAGTCAATGACAGTTTGAACTCAATTTCTGTTAAAGTTTAAGGTTTCAAAGTGTGCAATTGTGCTGAAATTTGGCAGTTTTGAACCTATTACTAGTAACTACAAAACTGCAATATTTCAATTAAAGGGATAGTTAAGTCAAAATGAATATTTCATGATTCAGCTAGGGCATGCAATTTTAAACAACTTTCCAATTTACTTTTATCATCAAATTTGCTTTGAACTCTTGGTGTTCTTTGTTGAAAGCTAAACCTAGGTAGACTCATAAACTGATTTGTAAGTTGCTGAAGGCTGCCTCTTATCATAGTTAGATACTGCTAGTCCATATATATATATATATATATATATATATATTTTAAAATTGAAAAAAAAAGCCACAGACTACTCCTATCCATCTCCCGGCTAATTATTGCAAAAGCTTATTAGCAGCCAATAAAAAAATATCCTTGACACAACATTAAGTATACAAAATCACACAAAGGCCCCTATTTATCAAGTCGTCAACCACAAATACGCTGGAATTTCGCAGCGTAATTGTGGAGAGCTTGATTCGCCTTATTTATCAAACCCTACAGACCGGCAAAATTACAAAATTGTGACGTAACATATGATCCGCCGGTCTCAGTCCGACACAGATCGATGCTTACGTCACTACAGATGTTCCGAATGCAAATTCGGCACTATCTGACTACTTTTGTAAGTTATCAAATTTCTACCAGGTACGGTCGCCACTATTCCCGGCCCAGCGTACATGCTTTTCAATCTGCCGCTCTGGAGGCGGCGGATGCCATAGGAATCAATGGGAGTCTGAAAGCAGTGAAAGCTCATGTTCGATGCTGCCCGATATCCCATTGATTTCTATGGGAGAATAAAAGTTATGTTTACATCTAACACCCTAACTTGTACCCCGAGTCTCAACACCCCTAATCTGCCGCCCCCTACACCGCCGCCACCTACATTATACTTATTAACCCCTAATCTGCCACCCCTATACCGCCGCCACCTACATTATACTTATTAACCCCTAATCTGCCGCCCCAACACCGCCGCCACCTACATAAAGTTATTAACCCCTATCCCGCTGCTCCCGGAGCCCACCGCAACTAAATAAAGTTATTAACCCCTAAACCTAACAACCCGCTAACTTTATATTAAATATTAACTCATCCCTATCTTATAATAAAGTTAAACTTACCATTAAAATTAAATTAAACTATATAAAACTAATAATTAACCTACCCTAACTTTTATACCAAAATTACATTAAACTATATTAAACTAATAATCTACACTAACTGTTATACTAAAATTACATTAAACTATATTAAATTAATAATTAATCTACACTAACTTTTATAATAAAATTACATTAAACTATATTAAATTAATAATTAATCTACACTAACTGTTATACTAAAATTACATTAAACTACTAATTAAATTAACTATATTATATATTTAGAAGCCTAACCCTACTTAAATAATTTAAATCTACACTAAAAAATTACTAAGTTACAAAAAACTAACACCTTAGTTACAAAAAATAACAAACACTAAGGCCTAGATTTGGAGTTCGGCGGTAAAAGGGCTGTTAACGCTCCGCGGGCTTTTTTCTGGCCGCACCATAAATTTAACTCTGGTATCGAGAGTTTAATCAAATGCTGCGTTAGGCTCCAAAAAAGGAGCGTAGAGCATTTTTACCGCAAATGCAACTCTCGATACCAGAGTTGCTTACGGACGCGGCCGGCCTCAAAAACGTGCTCGTGCACGATTCTCCCATAGGAAACAATGGGGCTGTTTGAGCTGAAAAAAAACCTAACACCTGCAAAAAAGCAGCGTTCAGCTCCTAACGCAGCCCCATTGTTTCCTATGGGGAAACACTTCCTACGTCTGCACCTAACACCCTAACATGTACCCCGAGTCTAAACACCCCTAACCTTACACTTATTAACCCCTAATCTGCCGCCCCCGCTATCGCTGACCCCTGCATATTTTTTTTAACCCATAATCTGCCGCTCCGTAAACCGCCGCAACCTACGTTATCCCTATGTACCCCTAATCTGCTGCCCTAACATCGCCGACCCCTATATTATATTTATTAACCCCTAATCTGCCCCCCTCAACGTCGCCGACACCTGCCTACACTTATTAACCCCTAATCTGCCGAGCGGACCTGAGCGCTACTATAATAAAGTTATTAACCCCTAATCCGCCTCACTAACCCTATAATAAATAGTATTAACCCCTAATCTGCCCTCCCTAACATCGCCGACACCTACCTTCAATTATTAACCCCTAATCTTCCGATCGGAGCTCACCGCTATTCTAATAAATGGATTAACCCCTAAAGCTAAGTCTAACCCTAACACTAACACCCCCCTAAGTTAAATATAATTTTTATCTAACGAAATAAATTAACTCTTATTAAATAAATGATTCCTATTTAAAGCTAAATACTTACCTGTAAAATAAACCCTAATATAGCTACAATATAAATTATAATTATATTATAGCTATTTTAGGATTAATATTTATTTTACAGGCAACTTTGTAATTATTTTAACCAGGTACAATAGCTATTAAATAGTTAAGAACTATTTAATAGTTACCTAGTTAAAATAATAACAAATTTACCTGTAAAATAAATCCTAACCTAAGATATAATTAAACCTAACACTACCCTATCAATAAAATAATTAAATAAACTACCTACAATTACCTACAATTAACCTAACACTACACTATCAATAAATTAATTAAACACAATTCCTACAAATAAATACAATTAAATAAACTAGCTAAAGTACAAAAAATAAAAAAGAACTAAGTTACAGAAAATAAAAAAATATTTACAAACATAAGAAAAATATTACAACAATTTTAAACTAATTACACCTACTCTAAGCCCCCTAATAAAATAACAAAGCCCCCCAAAATAAAAAATTCCCTACCCTATTCTAAATTAAAAAAGTTACAAGCTCTTTTACCTTACCAGCCCTGAACAGGGCCCTTTGCGGGGCATGCCCCAAGAATTTCAGCTCTTTTGCCTGTAAAAAAAAACATACCATACCCCCCACCCAACATTACAACCCACCACCCACATACCCCTAATCTAACCCAAACCCCCCTTAAATAAACCTAACACTAATCCCCTGAAGATCTTCCTACCTTGTCTTCACCATCCAGGTATCACCGATCCGTCCTGGCTCCAAGATCTTCATCCAACCCAAGCGGGGGTTGGCGATCCATAATCCGGTGCTGAAGAGGTCCAGAAGAGGCTCCAAAGTCTTCCTCCTATCCGGCAAGAAGAGGACATCCGGACCGGCAAACATCTTCTCCAAGCGGCATCTTCGATCTTCTTCCATCCGGAGCGAAGCGGCAGGATCCTGAAGACCTCCAGCGCGGAACATCCATCCGGACCGACGACTGAACGACGAATGACTGTTCCTTTAAGGGACGTCATCCAAGATGGCGTCCCTCGAATTCCGATTGGCTGATAGGATTCTATCAGCCAATCGGAATTAAGGTAGGAATTTTCTGATTGGCTGATGGAATCAGCCAATCAGAATCAAGTTCAATCCGATTGGCTGATCCAATCAGCCAATCAGATTGAGCTCGCATTCTATTGGCTGTTCCGATCAGCCAATAGAATGCGAGCTCAATCTGATTGGCTGATTGGATCGGCCAATCGGATTGAACTAGATTCTGATTGGCTGATTCCATCAGCCAATCAGAAAATTCCTACCTTAATTCCGATTGGCTGATAGAATCCTATCAGCCAATCGGAATTCGAGGGACGCCATCTTGGATGACGTCCCTTAAAGGAACAGTCATTCGTCGTTCAGTCGTCGGTCCGGATGGATGTTCCGCGCTGGAGGTCTTCAGGATCCTGCCGCTTCGCTCCGGATGGAAGAAGATCGAAGATGCCGCTTGGAGAAGATGTTTGCCGGTCCGGATGTCCTCTTCTTGCCGGATAGGAGGAAGACTTTGGAGCCTCTTCTGGACCTCTTCAGCACCGGATTATGGATCGCCAACCCCCGCTTGGGTTGGATGAAGATCTTGGAGCCAGGACGGATCGGTGATACCTGGATGGTGAAGACAAGGTAGGAAGATCTTCAGGGGATTAGTGTTAGGTTTATTTAAGGGGGGTTTGGGTTAGATTAGGGGTATGTGGGTGGTGGGTTGTAATGTTGGGGGGGGGGGTATGGTATGTTTTTTTTTACAGGCAAAAGAGCTGAAATTCTTGGGGCATGCCCCGCAAAGGGCCCTGTTCAGGGCTGGTAAGGTAAAAGAGCTTGTAACTTTTTTAATTTAGAATAGGGTAGGGATTTTTTTATTTTGGGGGGCTTTGTTATTTTATTAGGGGGCTTAGAGTAGGTGTAATTAGTTTAAAATTGTTGTAATATTTTTCTTATGTTTGTAAATATTTTATTATTTTTTGTAACTTAGTTCTTTTTTATTTTTTGTACTTTAGTTAGTTTATTTAATTGTATTTATTTGTAGGAATTGTGTTTAATTAATTTATTGATAGTGTAGTGTTAGGTTAATTGTAGGTAATTGTAGGTAGTTTATTTAATTATTTTATTGATAGGGTAGTGTTAGGTTTAATTATATCTTAGGTTAGGATTTATTTTACAGGAAAATTTGTTATTATTTTAACTAGGTAACTATTAAATAGTTCTTAACTATTTAATAGCTATTGTACCTGGTTAAAATAATTAAAAAGTTGCCTGTAAAATAAATATTAATCCTAAAATAGCTATAATATAATTATAATTTATATTGTAGCTATATTAGGGTTTATTTTACAGGTAAGTATTTAGCTTTAAATAGGAATCATTTATTTAATAAGAGTTAATTTATTTCGTTAGATAAAAATTATATTTAACTTAGGGGGGTGTTAGTGTTAGGGTTAGACTTAGCTTTAGGGGTTAATCCATTTATTAGAATAGCGGTGAGCTCCGATCGGAAGATTAGGGGTTAATAATTGAAGGTAGGTGTCGGCGATGTTAGGGAGGGCAGATTAGGGGTTAATACTATTTATGATAGGGTTAGTGATGCGGATTAGGGGTTAATAACTTTATTATAGTAGCGCTCAGGTCCGCTCGTCAGATTAGGAGTTAATAAGTGTAGGCAGGTGTCGGCGACGTTGTGGGGGGCAGATTAGGGGTTAATAAATATAATATAGGGGTCGGCGGTGTTAGGGGTAGCAGATTAGGGGTACATAGGGATAACGTAGGTGGCGGCGCTTTGCGGTCGGAAGATTAGGGGTTAATTATTTTAAGTAGCTGGCGGCGATGTTGTGGGGGGCAGGTTAGGGGTTAATAAATATAATACAGGGGTCGGCGGGGTTAGGGGCAGCAGATTAGGGGTACATAAATATAACGTAGGTGGCGGTCGGCAGATTAGGGGTTAAAAATTTTAATCGAGTGTCGGCGATGTGGGGGGGCCTCGGTTTAGGGGTACATAGGTAGTTTATGGGTGTTAGTGTACTTTAGGGTACAGTAGTTAAGAGCTTTATGAACCGGCGTTAGCCAGAAAGCTCTTAACTCCTGCTATTTTCAGGCGGCTGGAATCTTGTCGTTAGAGCTCTAACGCTCACTTCAGAAACGACTCTAAATACCAGCGTTAGAAAGATCCCATTGAAAAGATAGGCTACGCAAATGGCGTAGGGGGATCTGCGGTATGGAAAAGTCGCGGCTGAAAAGTGAGCGTTAGACCCTTTAATCACTGACTCCAAATACCAGCGGGCGGCCAAAACCAGCGTTAGGAGCCTCTAACGCTGGTTTTGACGGCTACCGCCGAACTCCAAATCTAGGCCTTAGTTACAAAATATAAAAATGAAATTATCAAAGATTTAAACTAATTACACCTAATCTAAGGGCCCTATGAAAATAAAAAAGCCCCCCCAAAATAAAGAAAAACCCCTAACCTACAATAAACTAGAAATAGCCCTTAAAAGGGCCTTTTGCAGGGCATTGCCCCAAAGAAATCAGCTCATTTACCTGTAAATAAAAATTGCAAACACCCCCCAACAGTAAAACCCACCACCCACACAACCATCCACCCCCAAATAAAAACCTAATCTAAAAAACCCTGAAAAGGGCATTTGTATGGGCATTGCCCTTAAAAGGGCATTTAGCTCTATTGCACCCAAACCCTAATCTAAAAATAAAACCCACCCAATAAACCCTTAAAAAATCCTAACACTAACCCCTGAAGATAGACTTACAGTTTTGAAGATCCGACATTCATCCTCCAAGAAGCCGGCAGAAGTCCTCATCGAAGTCGGGAGAAGTCTTCATCCAAGCGGCTGAAGTCTTCATCCAAGCCCGCTGAAGTCTTCACCCAGATGGCATCTTCTATCTTCATCCATCCGGCGAGGAGCGGGTCCATCTTCAATGCAATCAGCCAATAGGATTGAACTTCAATCCTATTGGCTGATCCAATCAGCCAATAGGATTGAGCTTGCATTCTATTGGCTGATTGGATCAGCCAATAGGATTTTTTCAACCTTAATTCCGATTGGCTGATAGAATTCTATCAGCCATTCGGAATCTAAGGGACGCCATCTTGGATGACGTCACTTAAAGGAACCTTCATTCGTCGGGAGTCATCGGAAGAAGAGGATGCTCCGCGCCGGATGTCTTGAAGATGAACTTGCTCCTCGCCGGATGGATGAAGATAGAAGATGCCGTCTGAGTGAAGACTTCTGCGGGCTTGGATGAAGACTTCGGCCGCTTGGATGAAGACTTCTCCCGGCTTTAATGAGGACTTCTGCCGGCTTCTTGGAGGATGGATGTCGGATCTTCAAATCTGTAAGTCGATCTTCAGGGGTTAGTGTTAGGATTTTTTAAGGGTTTATTGGGTGGGTTTTATTTTTAGATTAGGGTTTGGATGCAATAGAGCTAAATGCCCTTTTAAGGGCAATGCCCATACAAATGCCCTTTTCAGGACAATGGGGAGCTTAGGTTTTTTTAGATTAGGTTTTTATTTGGGGGGGGTTGGTTGTGTGGGTGGTGGGTTTTACTGTTGGGGGGTTGTTTGCATTTTTTATTTACAGGTAAAAGAGCTGATTTCTTTGGGACAATGCCCCGCAAAAGGCCCTTTTAAGGGCTATTTGTAGTTTATTGTAGGTAATGTTTTTTATTTTGGGGGGGCTTTTTTATTTTCATAGTGCCCTTAGATTATGTGTAATTAGTTTAAATCTTTGATAATTTGTTTTTTATTTTTTGTAACTTAGTGTTTATTTTTTTGTGTAACTTAGTGTTTGTTATTTTTTGTAACTTAGTAATTTTTTAGTGTAGATTTAAATTAGGTTTCTAAATATATAATATAGTTAATTTAATTTGTAGTTTAATGTAATTTTAGTATAACAGTTAGTGTAGATTAATTATTAATTTAATATAGTTTAATGTAATTTTAGTATAACAGTTAGGGTAGGTTAATTATTCGTTTAATGTAACTTTAGTATAATAGTTAGGGTAGGTTAATTAGTAAAAAAAGAAAAATAAATTAGTAGTGTGGAAAGCCAATCAACAAAATTAATGTTCTTAGTAGTCCCAGGTAAGTTAATTAAGGTATGTGGGCAAAAAAAACACACTGGACGTAAAAAATCTCTCTGAGCCTGTTTAAGATGTATTCAAATAAAACAGGCTATTAGAAAAAATAGTGTGTATGAAGACCAGTCCTTGTTTAACACACTAAATGGTAGTCCATAGGTATAGGATTAATACCATAAGCAGGAGGTCTCTGCAGCCCAAAAACTCAATAAATAATAAATAACCTAGGTGTCACAGTGGCAAGAAAAAGGAAATTGCATTTCTCGGTGGTATCCTCAATGGTTAATATCCGTACAGGATGAGTGAGAAAAAAGTGCTTGATGTGCTTAAAGTGCTTAAAGGGCCGTGATAGTCATAAGCGCTGAGAATCAAAAAGCCTTGTAGTGTAGAACAAACAAAGAATAAGTACAGTTTGAGGCACTTATCTAAATATGGCCGGAGTATTAGACTCACTTTATGCTCGGCAATGTCTCAGCTTCCTTGTCAGCATGGAGCTTCCTATTCCTCCTCGGCTGTATTGTGGCTCCGTAGATCCGTATCACGTGATCTCCAAACAGTCAATCACAGATGAGATCTCGTTTCTCCTATGCACTGTGATGCGGCAAACCACGTGACGGTGTACCGACCTATCCGTGGGGATCCTGTATCGGCTTACACTGCAGGGCTGTAGCATCCGTTGTATGGTCCCCGCATTCGGCAAGGAAGGCAACCAGGTGCCGCCGGATCAACAGCCGCAGCTCCCCCAGCAGAGGAAAAAACAGGAATCCTCCAGAGATCCCCAATGGAATAGAATGCAGGTCCTCGAAGTAGACTCACTGTGAGTAGAAATGGCAGTAATATAACTTAAGGATATATATGAGAAGCCCAATGCACAGGCTAATCAGCAGCTTCGCAGTAAAGGAGTGGATACCCCAAAGTCCACTGTAAAAATGTAATAAATAGAAAGAGAAGTCCAACGAAGCCAGATGGAAATAATAAAATGTAGTTCACTTTATTTCATTAAAAAGTAGGGGATAATACAAAACCATGTGGTTAGGTAGTTAGCATGGTATATTCTGACCGGTTTCGGTCATGTTGACCGTAATCATAGAATAGCACCTGTAAGGAGGTGCTCCCTTTTATGCTAAACACACAATGATTTGATTGGATAAAAACAAATACCAACACTTAACCCTTTAGAAACTTACTCTAATTAACATATACATACTATACATGATATTTACATTTCAATCACATAATACTGATGATAGACAATTAGAAAATGCCCAGTGATATGTTTGCAATAAGAAATTGGAGAAAAATTATTATTATTATTATACAAAATGAATCAGGACATACAGAAATAAATCTATATGAATATGCTAAAAAAGCAAATACCAAAAGATAACATTCCCATATACAGATAAGAATATACATCTATATATATGTGCTGGCAAATGCAAATATGCAAAAGGTGATTTCAGAAGAGAACATGTATATGTGTTTATGGATGTCACTAAAAAATGGTGCAACAAGCATAGATTTTTAGGTACCCATTGTATGTATAGAAAAAACATCCTAACAGATTAAGCATCCTGAAAAGAATAATAATGATCATTACACATGGAAAAAGTATATCTAATATTTATCTATAAATAGGCAAGAGTCTAGTTAGCTAAGTCTACTTTTAAAACACCATCGAAACGTACATTAAGATAAAAGTGTTAAGGAAGCCTATGTAGAAAATCTGAATAATATACTTAAAATGACTGATGTATATAGTAGTCCTAATGTGTAATGTGTTAACTAAGATGTCTCACTTATAAGAAAAATATCAAGTTTGAGGAGTCTTTTAAAATAATATTTATATTTATATTAATTACCACAAATATTATGATAGTTTTAATAATTTAATTAAAGTGAGATTTAGATGAAATTAATCACTTCTGCCAGAAGTTAATAATGTCATTCTCTGAGTTAAAACCCAATGGTACCAGACATCTGGTTTTGAAAATCCAGTATATTTCTTGTTTACAGAGTATAGACAGCTTATCTCCACCCCTAGGCGGTATTTTTATTTGTTCAATAGCCTGCCATTTAAAATGAGTCACATCTTGTTGGTGGCAGTCTATAAAATGAGAGGAGAGTGCTGAACATCTGCGTTTACTTGAAATGTAAGACAGATGTTCTCTGATTCTTTTGCCCACTTCTCTAGTAGTTCGTCCTGTATATTGTTTTCTGCATTGGGTGCACTCAATGATGTAAATAACAAAGGTGCTCTTGCAATTAATGCATCCCTTAGTGTCATACTGTTCACCTGTAACATGTGATCTAAATGTATTTGAGATACTCAAATGATCACATGAAGTACAGGTTTTTCTACCACATTTGTAGGTGCCATTGTGTCTCATCCAGGATGACCCAGAGGTAGAGTCAGTTCTTAACATACTGGGAGCAAGAATGTTGCCCAAGGTAACATTCCTTTTTGGAACGAACATACAGCCTTGTTCAATAATCTGTCTAAGGCCTTTATCTCCCATCAGAATGGGAAGATTTTTCTTTACTATTTTGCATACATCATCATATTGATTCGAATATGATGTGATAAATTTTGGTTTAGACAAATTCTGATTGGATCTATTTTCCTCGGGTCTGCCCCTGCTATTGAGCAGTTGCGATCTATCAGTAGCTTTACTAGAAAAATAGGCTTTATTGATGGTACTTTTTGGATATCCTCTCTTAAACATACGTGTTCTCAGATCTCTGCTTTCAGACTGAAAAGTATTTTGCTGAGAACAGTTTTGTTTAACTCGTAAGAATTGGCCTTTTGCAATGCCTTTGAACACATGCTGTGGGTGGCAGCTGCGTGCATGTAAAAGGCTATTGCCAGAAATGGGTTTGCGGTAAAGAGCAGAGTTCACTTTGCTATGTTTGGCATCACCTGAGAGGGTGACATCCAAAAAGTTAATCTTGGTTTTATGCCATTCATACGTGAATTGCAATCCCACATCATTAGCGTTTAAAATAGTAACAAAATCATCGGCTTTCTGAATATCAGATGACCAAACTAACAGTAAGTCATCTATAAATCTGACGTATTGAACAATATGTTCAGAGGGGGCACCACTACCTCCATAGATGTGGCACCTCTCCCACCAACCCATAAAAAGGTTGGCGTAAGAGGGGGCAAACTTTGCCCCCATAGCTGTGCCACATCTCTGGAGGTAGTAGCGGCCCTGGAACATAAAGAAATTATGTTCCAGTAGAAATTGGACGATTCTCACAATCAATTTCTTGGACACAGATGACAAATCAGTAAAGAGGTCAAGAAAAAATTCAATTGCATGCAGGCCATGGACATGTGGAATCGAGGAGTACAGGGACACCACGTCAATGGTGAGCCAACTGTACTCCTCCCTCCATGTCAAAGGCTCCATGATCTGTAGGACATGTGAGGTGTCTCTAACATAGCTGGGTAGTAGATGAACTAGTGGCTGTAGGTAATCATCAACCCACTTAGATAAAGGCTCCAATAAGGAACCTATACCAGCCACTATAGGTCTTCCCTTAATGTTAATAAGGCTTTTGTGTACCTTTGGGAGGTGGTGGAAGATGGGTGTCACTGGATCTGAAACTAAGCAAAGCCTAGCTGTGTCCTGATCCATGAGACCCTCCTCCACCACCTCATCCAAAAGGTAAGACAATTCACGTGCAAATGCTGCAGTCGGATTAGAGGAAAGAACTGAGTAGGTATTTACATCACCCAGTTGTCTTAAGGCTTCTTGATTATAGTCCACTGTGTCCATGACCACAACACTCCCTCCTTTATCCGACTGTCTGATCACTATTTTATCATTCTTTTGTAAATTTAGAAGGGCTTCTCTCTGTTTAAACGAGAGGTTTGATGGACAAGAGTCCAGTGAATTTGAAAGATCAGTAAGATCTTCAACAACTCTTTCATGAAATAATTCAAGTATTTTGCCCCTGGCTTGTGTCGGATAAAATTGTGACTTATCTTTTAGCTTAGGTTTAATTTTTGAGATCTGGGATTGTTCAGTATCCAAGTTCTCACTGTCTAGGTCTTCAAGTGTGACTATAGCACATGAGTCAACAAATGAAACATTTTTAGCAACACTGGAGACCAGAGCTGGATTATCTCGATCTTCAGTTATTGATTGATCAGAATTTTGAAAAAACTTTCTAAGCGTTAGATTTCTAATAAGCTTGTTAAGATCAAGGATAGTTTGAAACAAGTTAAATTTCCTAGAGGGTACAAAACCCAAACCCATATTAAGTAAACTAGTTTCTTCTTCAGTTAGATTATGTGAGGAAATATTAATTACCATGTTTACTGATATTTCCTTGGTTTGGTTCTTTTCCCCCTCAGGGTATACCTCATCTGCTGTGTATTTGTCTGTATGTTTGTCTCCTCTGTAAGTCCTCCTCCCCCCTGGAATTGTTTTGGGACCTCCTGAAAAACCTGTGTATTTGTATTAGCCTTAACTGATGGTAAATGAATTACTGCAGGACCATTGGTTTTAGGTCTGGCTCCCTGACTGGTGTGTCCCTTGAGGATGCCCTTTTGTGTATTGGTACTCCCTGTTTGTTTAGGTATAGTAACAATTGTATCTGTTTCAGAGTTAGAATCATCTCCCCCTGAGGTACCTTCAAAACTAGATGCGAATCTATCCTCATCGGTCATATCATTATCAGAATCTGAAAAAGTGACCCTTTTTAGATTACTAGCTGAGTCTAGACCCGCATCTTGGTTTGACTGTTGTCTACGTCTATGGTACCTCCTTTTGTTCTTTTTTTTTTTACTTTTATTAGGCTTATTGCTATACTGTAATTGCTCACTATCGTCTTGGTTATACCAAGCCTTACTGCGTTGTTTGCGTCTCCAGACATAAACAATATCCAGTGAGTAATCCTTTTGATCTCTTAGAAACTTGGTGTGTTTTGTTTGTATCACCAGTTTCTTGGATTCCTCCATGGTTTGTTTAAAAATCTGTTCAAACTTTGCATAAATTTCACAACTGCTAAACTTAGACATTTCTGCTTCAATATTTATAATCTTTTGTTTAACCTCACACAGTAAAGTTTCTTTGTATTCGATAAGAAGTGCAATAAGCTTTAGTGAGCAATCAGTCAGGGCTTGGTTCCACCTATCAATAAATGTTTGATCTTTAATATCATAGGTGGGAAATTTATTAAGTCTCAATCCCCTAGGGATCATCTTCAAAGCTAAATACTTAGTCAATATCCATTTGTCCCATTTTAATCTTTGTTCTTTCTGTTTTAAGTATTCATAGTCCTGATATAAATCTCCAAGCTTAACATTAGGTGCATCATAATTAAATACATCCTCCAAATCGAGGCTGTCTAGATTGTCTTCATCTATGTCTTTAAATGAGTAAGTGCTATCATGGTTAGCTAGATCCTCCATACTTAATGGAATCTAGGTAGCAATAATAAATAGTACAAAAATAATTCTAAAAAGCTACCTAGGTAACAACGTAGTAAGCATGCAATTAATGGGCATTTAAATATTCAACATATAATCCAATAGATAGACAATTCATTAGTTAGTTAAATATACACACTACTAGGTGGGGAAAAGTGGGTAAAAAAAGAAAAATAAATTAGTAGTGTGGAAAGCCAATCAACAAAATTAATGTTCTTAGTAGTCCCAGGTAAGTTAATTAAGGTATGTGGGCAAAAAAAACACACTGGACGTAAAAAGTCTCTCTGAGCCTGTTTAAGATGTATTCAAATAAAACAGGCTGTTAGAAAAAATAGTGTGTATGAAGACCAGTCCTTGTTTAACACACTAAATGGTAGTCCATAGGTATAGGATTAATACCATAAGCAGGAGGTCTCTGCAGCCCAAAAACTCAATAAATAATAAATAACCTAGGTGTCACAGTGGCAAGAAAAAGGAAATTGCATTTCTCGGTGGTATCCTCAATGGTTAATATCCGTACAGGATGAGTGAGAAAAAAGTGCTTGATGTGCTTAAAGTGCTTAAAGGGCCGTGATAGTCATAAGCGCTGAGAATCAAAAAGCCTTGTAGTGTAGAACAAACAAAGAATAAGTACAGTTTGAGGCACTTATCTAAATATGGCCGGAGTATTAGACTCACTTTATGCTCGGCAATGTCTCAGCTTCCTTGTCAGCATGGAGCTTCCTATTCCTCCTCGGCTGTATTGTGGCTCCGTAGATCCGTATCACGTGATCTCCAAACAGTCAATCACAGATGAGATCTCGTTTCTCCTATGCACTGTGATGCGGCAAACCACGTGACGGTGTACCGACCTATCCGTGGGGATCCTGTATCGGCTTACACTGCAGGGCTGTAGCATCCGTTGTATGGTCCCCGCATTCGGCAAGGAAGGCAACCAGGTGCCGCCGGATCAACAGCCGCAGCTCCCCCAGCAGAGGAAAAAACAGGAATCCTCCAGAGATCCCCAATGGAATAGAATGCAGGTCCTCGAAGTAGACTCACTGTGAGTAGAAATGGCAGTAATATAACTTAAGGATATATATGAGAAGCCCAATGCACAGGCTAATCAGCAGCTTCGCAGTAAAGGAGTGGATACCCCAAAGTCCACTGTAAAAATGTAATAAATAGAAAGAGAAGTCCAACGAAGCCAGATGGAAATAATAAAATGTAGTTCACTTTATTTCATTAAAAAGTAGGGGATAATACAAAACCATGTGGTTAGGTAGTTAGCATGGTATATTCTGACCGGTTTCGGTCATGTTGACCGTAATCATAGAATAGCACCTGTAAGGAGGTGCTCCCTTTTATGCTAAACACACAATGATTTGATTGGATAAAAACAAATACCAACACTTAACCCTTTAGAAACTTACTCTAATTAACATATACATACTATACATGATATTTACATTTCAATCACATAATACTGATGATAGACAATTAGAAAATGCCCAGTGATATGTTTGCAATAAGAAATTGGAGAAAAATTATTATTATTATTATACAAAATGAATCAGGACATACAGAAATAAATCTATATGAATATGCTAAAAAAGCAAATACCAAAAGATAACATTCCCATATACAGATAAGAATATACATCTATATATATGTGCTGGCAAATGCAAATATGCAAAAGGTGATTTCAGAAGAGAACATGTATATGTGTTTATGGATGTCACTAAAAAATGGTGCAACAAGCATAGATTTTTAGGTACCCATTGTATGTATAGAAAAAACATCCTAACAGATTAAGCATCCTGAAAAGAATAATAATGATCATTACACATGGAAAAAGTATATCTAATATTTATCTATAAATAGGCAAGAGTCTAGTTAGCTAAGTCTACTTTTAAAACACCATCGAAACGTACATTAAGATAAAAGTGTTAAGGAAGCCTATGTAGAAAATCTGAATAATATACTTAAAATGACTGATGTATATAGTAGTCCTAATGTGTAATGTGTTAACTAAGATGTCTCACTTATAAGAAAAATATCAAGTTTGAGGAGTCTTTTAAAATAATATTTATATTTATATTAATTACCACAAATATTATGATAGTTTTAATAATTTAATTAAAGTGAGATTTAGATGAAATTAATCACTTCTGCCAGAAGTTAATAATGTCATTCTCTGAGTTAAAACCCAATGGTACCAGACATCTGGTTTTGAAAATCCAGTATATTTCTTGTTTACAGAGTATAGACAGCTTATCTCCACCCCTAGGCGGTATTTTTATTTGTTCAATAGCCTGCCATTTAAAATGAGTCACATCTTGTTGGTGGCAGTCTATAAAATGAGAGGAGAGTGCTGAACATCTGCGTTTACTTGAAATGTAAGACAGATGTTCTCTGATTCTTTTGCCCACTTCTCTAGTAGTTCGTCCTGTATATTGTTTTCTGCATTGGGTGCACTCAATGATGTAAATAACAAAGGTGCTCTTGCAATTAATGCATCCCTTAGTGTCATACTGTTCACCTGTAACATGTGATCTAAATGTATTTGAGATACTCAAATGATCACATGAAGTACAGGTTTTTCTACCACATTTGTAGGTGCCATTGTGTCTCATCCAGGATGACCCAGAGGTAGAGTCAGTTCTTAACATACTGGGAGCAAGAATGTTGCCCAAGGTAACATTCCTTTTTGGAACGAACATACAGCCTTGTTCAATAATCTGTCTAAGGCCTTTATCTCCCATCAGAATGGGAAGATTTTTCTTTACTATTTTGCATACATCATCATATTGATTCGAATATGATGTG
Organism: Bombina bombina; assembly: GCF_027579735.1. NCBI lineage: Eukaryota > Metazoa > Chordata > Amphibia > Anura > Bombinatoridae > Bombina > Bombina bombina. The sequence goes on along the minus strand of NC_069500.1, from coordinate 638,956,894 downwards.
ATAAATTTTGGTTTAGACAAATTCTGATTGGATCTATTTTCCTCGGGTCTGCCCCTGCTATTGAGCAGTTGCGATCTATCAGTAGCTTTACTAGAAAAATAGGCTTTATTGATGGTACTTTTTGGATATCCTCTCTTAAACATACGTGTTCTCAGATCTCTGCTTTCAGACTGAAAAGTATTTTGCTGAGAACAGTTTTGTTTAACTCGTAAGAATTGGCCTTTTGCAATGCCTTTGAACACATGCTGTGGGTGGCAGCTGCGTGCATGTAAAAGGCTATTGCCAGAAATGGGTTTGCGGTAAAGAGCAGAGTTCACTTTGCTATGTTTGGCATCACCTGAGAGGGTGACATCCAAAAAGTTAATCTTGGTTTTATGCCATTCATACGTGAATTGCAATCCCACATCATTAGCGTTTAAAATAGTAACAAAATCATCGGCTTTCTGAATATCAGATGACCAAACTAACAGTAAGTCATCTATAAATCTGACGTATTGAACAATATGTTCAGAGGGGGCACCACTACCTCCATAGATGTGGCACCTCTCCCACCAACCCATAAAAAGGTTGGCGTAAGAGGGGGCAAACTTTGCCCCCATAGCTGTGCCACATCTCTGGAGGTAGTAGCGGCCCTGGAACATAAAGAAATTATGTTCCAGTAGAAATTGGACGATTCTCACAATCAATTTCTTGGACACAGATGACAAATCAGTAAAGAGGTCAAGAAAAAATTCAATTGCATGCAGGCCATGGACATGTGGAATCGAGGAGTACAGGGACACCACGTCAATGGTGAGCCAACTGTACTCCTCCCTCCATGTCAAAGGCTCCATGATCTGTAGGACATGTGAGGTGTCTCTAACATAGCTGGGTAGTAGATGAACTAGTGGCTGTAGGTAATCATCAACCCACTTAGATAAAGGCTCCAATAAGGAACCTATACCAGCCACTATAGGTCTTCCCTTAATGTTAATAAGGCTTTTGTGTACCTTTGGGAGGTGGTGGAAGATGGGTGTCACTGGATCTGAAACTAAGCAAAGCCTAGCTGTGTCCTGATCCATGAGACCCTCCTCCACCACCTCATCCAAAAGGTAAGACAATTCACGTGCAAATGCTGCAGTCGGATTAGAGGAAAGAACTGAGTAGGTATTTACATCACCCAGTTGTCTTAAGGCTTCTTGATTATAGTCCACTGTGTCCATGACCACAACACTCCCTCCTTTATCCGACTGTCTGATCACTATTTTATCATTCTTTTGTAAATTTAGAAGGGCTTCTCTCTGTTTAAACGAGAGGTTTGATGGACAAGAGTCCAGTGAATTTGAAAGATCAGTAAGATCTTCAACAACTCTTTCATGAAATAATTCAAGTATTTTGCCCCTGGCTTGTGTCGGATAAAATTGTGACTTATCTTTTAGCTTAGGTTTAATTTTTGAGATCTGGGATTGTTCAGTATCCAAGTTCTCACTGTCTAGGTCTTCAAGTGTGACTATAGCACATGAGTCAACAAATGAAACATTTTTAGCAACACTGGAGACCAGAGCTGGATTATCTCGATCTTCAGTTATTGATTGATCAGAATTTTGAAAAAACTTTCTAAGCGTTAGATTTCTAATAAGCTTGTTAAGATCAAGGATAGTTTGAAACAAGTTAAATTTCCTAGAGGGTACAAAACCCAAACCCATATTAAGTAAACTAGTTTCTTCTTCAGTTAGATTATGTGAGGAAATATTAATTACCATGTTTACTGATATTTCCTTGGTTTGGTTCTTTTCCCCCTCAGGGTATACCTCATCTGCTGTGTATTTGTCTGTATGTTTGTCTCCTCTGTAAGTCCTCCTCCCCCCTGGAATTGTTTTGGGACCTCCTGAAAAACCTGTGTATTTGTATTAGCCTTAACTGATGGTAAATGAATTACTGCAGGACCATTGGTTTTAGGTCTGGCTCCCTGACTGGTGTGTCCCTTGAGGATGCCCTTTTGTGTATTGGTACTCCCTGTTTGTTTAGGTATAGTAACAATTGTATCTGTTTCAGAGTTAGAATCATCTCCCCCTGAGGTACCTTCAAAACTAGATGCGAATCTATCCTCATCGGTCATATCATTATCAGAATCTGAAAAAGTGACCCTTTTTAGATTACTAGCTGAGTCTAGACCCGCATCTTGGTTTGACTGTTGTCTACGTCTATGGTACCTCCTTTTGTTCTTTTTTTTGTTACTTTTATTAGGCTTATTGCTATACTGTAATTGCTCACTATCGTCTTGGTTATACCAAGCCTTACTGCGTTGTTTGCGTCTCCAGACATAAACAATATCCAGTGAGTAATCCTTTTGATCTCTTAGAAACTTGGTGTGTTTTGTTTGTATCACCAGTTTCTTGGATTCCTCCATGGTTTGTTTAAAAATCTGTTCAAACTTTGCATAAATTTCACAACTGCTAAACTTAGACATTTCTGCTTCAATATTTATAATCTTTTGTTTAACCTCACACAGTAAAGTTTCTTTGTATTCGATAAGAAGTGCAATAAGCTTTAGTGAGCAATCAGTCAGGGCTTGGTTCCACCTATCAATAAATGTTTGATCTTTAATATCATAGGTGGGAAATTTATTAAGTCTCAATCCCCTAGGGATCATCTTCAAAGCTAAATACTTAGTCAATATCCATTTGTCCCATTTTAATCTTTGTTCTTTCTGTTTTAAGTATTCATAGTCCTGATATAAATCTCCAAGCTTAACATTAGGTGCATCATAATTAAATACATCCTCCAAATCGAGGCTGTCTAGATTGTCTTCATCTATGTCTTTAAATGAGTAAGTGCTATCATGGTTAGCTAGATCCTCCATACTTAATGGAATCTAGGTAGCAATAATAAATAGTACAAAAATAATTCTAAAAAGCTACCTAGGTAACAACGTAGTAAGCATGCAATTAATGGGCATTTAAATATTCAACATATAATCCAATAGATAGACAATTCATTAGTTAGTTAAATATACACACTACTAGGTGGGGAAAAGTGGGTAAAAAAAGAAAAATAAATTAGTAGTGTGGAAAGCCAATCAACAAAATTAATGTTCTTAGTAGTCCCAGGTAAGTTAATTAAGGTATGTGGGCAAAAAAAACACACTGGACGTAAAAAGTCTCTCTGAGCCTGTTTAAGATGTATTCAAATAAAACAGGCTGTTAGAAAAAATAGTGTGTATGAAGACCAGTCCTTGTTTAACACACTAAATGGTAGTCCATAGGTATAGGATTAATACCATAAGCAGGAGGTCTCTGCAGCCCAAAAACTCAATAAATAATAAATAACCTAGGTGTCACAGTGGCAAGAAAAAGGAAATTGCATTTCTCGGTGGTATCCTCAATGGTTAATATCCGTACAGGATGAGTGAGAAAAAAGTGCTTGATGTGCTTAAAGTGCTTAAAGGGCCGTGATAGTCATAAGCGCTGAGAATCAAAAAGCCTTGTAGTGTAGAACAAACAAAGAATAAGTACAGTTTGAGGCACTTATCTAAATATGGCCGGAGTATTAGACTCACTTTATGCTCGGCAATGTCTCAGCTTCCTTGTCAGCATGGAGCTTCCTATTCCTCCTCGGCTGTATTGTGGCTCCGTAGATCCGTATCACGTGATCTCCAAACAGTCAATCACAGATGAGATCTCGTTTCTCCTATGCACTGTGATGCGGCAAACCACGTGACGGTGTACCGACCTATCCGTGGGGATCCTGTATCGGCTTACACTGCAGGGCTGTAGCATCCGTTGTATGGTCCCCGCATTCGGCAAGGAAGGCAACCAGGTGCCGCCGGATCAACAGCCGCAGCTCCCCCAGCAGAGGAAAAAACAGGAATCCTCCAGAGATCCCCAATGGAATAGAATGCAGGTCCTCGAAGTAGACTCACTGTGAGTAGAAATGGCAGTAATATAACTTAAGGATATATATGAGAAGCCCAATGCACAGGCTAATCAGCAGCTTCGCAGTAAAGGAGTGGATACCCCAAAGTCCACTGTAAAAATGTAATAAATAGAAAGAGAAGTCCAACGAAGCCAGATGGAAATAATAAAATGTAGTTCACTTTATTTCATTAAAAAGTAGGGGATAATACAAAACCATGTGGTTAGGTAGTTAGCATGGTATATTCTGACCGGTTTCGGTCATGTTGACCGTAATCATAGAATAGCACCTGTAAGGAGGTGCTCCCTTTTATGCTAAACACACAATGATTTGATTGGATAAAAACAAATACCAACACTTAACCCTTTAGAAACTTACTCTAATTAACATATACATACTATACATGATATTTACATTTCAATCACATAATACTGATGATAGACAATTAGAAAATGCCCAGTGATATGTTTGCAATAAGAAATTGGAGAAAAATTATTATTATTATTATACAAAATGAATCAGGACATACAGAAATAAATCTATATGAATATGCTAAAAAAGCAAATACCAAAAGATAACATTCCCATATACAGATAAGAATATACATCTATATATATGTGCTGGCAAATGCAAATATGCAAAAGGTGATTTCAGAAGAGAACATGTATATGTGTTTATGGATGTCACTAAAAAATGGTGCAACAAGCATAGATTTTTAGGTACCCATTGTATGTATAGAAAAAACATCCTAACAGATTAAGCATCCTGAAAAGAATAATAATGATCATTACACATGGAAAAAGTATATCTAATATTTATCTATAAATAGGCAAGAGTCTAGTTAGCTAAGTCTACTTTTAAAACACCATCGAAACGTACATTAAGATAAAAGTGTTAAGGAAGCCTATGTAGAAAATCTGAATAATATACTTAAAATGACTGATGTATATAGTAGTCCTAATGTGTAATGTGTTAACTAAGATGTCTCACTTATAAGAAAAATATCAAGTTTGAGGAGTCTTTTAAAATAATATTTATATTTATATTAATTACCACAAATATTATGATAGTTTTAATAATTTAATTAAAGTGAGATTTAGATGAAATTAATCACTTCTGCCAGAAGTTAATAATGTCATTCTCTGAGTTAAAACCCAATGGTACCAGACATCTGGTTTTGAAAATCCAGTATATTTCTTGTTTACAGAGTATAGACAGCTTATCTCCACCCCTAGGCGGTATTTTTATTTGTTCAATAGCCTGCCATTTAAAATGAGTCACATCTTGTTGGTGGCAGTCTATAAAATGAGAGGAGAGTGCTGAACATCTGCGTTTACTTGAAATGTAAGACAGATGTTCTCTGATTCTTTTGCCCACTTCTCTAGTAGTTCGTCCTGTATATTGTTTTCTGCATTGGGTGCACTCAATGATGTAAATAACAAAGGTGCTCTTGCAATTAATGCATCCCTTAGTGTCATACTGTTCACCTGTAACATGTGATCTAAATGTATTTGAGATACTCAAATGATCACATGAAGTACAGGTTTTTCTACCACATTTGTAGGTGCCATTGTGTCTCATCCAGGATGACCCAGAGGTAGAGTCAGTTCTTAACATACTGGGAGCAAGAATGTTGCCCAAGGTAACATTCCTTTTTGGAACGAACATACAGCCTTGTTCAATAATCTGTCTAAGGCCTTTATCTCCCATCAGAATGGGAAGATTTTTCTTTACTATTTTGCATACATCATCATATTGATTCGAATATGATGTGATAAATTTTGGTTTAGACAAATTCTGATTGGATCTATTTTCCTCGGGTCTGCCCCTGCTATTGAGCAGTTGCGATCTATCAGTAGCTTTTTCTATACATACAATGGGTACCTAAAAATCTATGCTTGTTGCACCATTTTTTAGTGACATCCATAAACACATATACATGTTCTCTTCTGAAATCACCTTTTGCATATTTGCATTTGCCAGCACATATATATAGATGTATATTCTTATCTGTATATGGGAATGTTATCTTTTGGTATTTGCTTTTTTAGCATATTCATATAGATTTATTTCTGTATGTCCTGATTCATTTTGTATAATAATAATAATAATTTTTCTCCAATTTCTTATTGCAAACATATCACTGGGCATTTTCTAATTGTCTATCATCAGTATTATGTGATTGAAATGTAAATATCATGTATAGTATGTATATGTTAATTAGAGTAAGTTTCTAAAGGGTTAAGTGTTGGTATTTGTTTTTATCCAATCAAATCATTGTGTGTTTAGCATAAAAGGGAGCACCTCCTTACAGGTGCTATTCTATGATTACGGTCAACATGACCGAAACCGGTCAGAATATACCATGCTAACTACCTAACCACATGGTTTTGTATTATCCCCTACTTTTTAATGAAATAAAGTGAACTACATTTTATTATTTCCATCTGGCTTCGTTGGACTTCTCTTTCTATTTATTAGGTTAATTAGTAGTTTAATATAGTTTAATGTAATTTTAGTATAATAGTTAGGGTAGGTTAATTAATAGTTTAATATAGTTTAATTTAATTCTAAAGTTAAATTTAAATTTATTATAAGATAGGGATGAGTTAATATTTAATATAAAGTTAGCGGGTTGTTAGGTTTAGGGGTTAATAGGTTAATTTAGTTTATGGCGAGGTAGGGGGCTGATGGTTTAGGGGTTAATAACTTTATTTAGTTGCGGTGGGCTCCAGGATCGGCAGGATAGGGGTTAATAAGTTTATAGTGTGGGTGTTTAGTGACAGTATACAAATAAAGCTGTGAAAAGCCAAATAGCAGCGAGATCGATGACTGTTAGTTAACAGCAGTCCGCTGCTCATAGCCCCGTACTTGGTGCACGGCTTTTTGACAGCTTTTTTGGTAAATATGGAGAACGTATTCAGGTCCGCGGCTGCAATGTCAGGCGAGCGTATTGGTGCCGTTGAATGCAAGTAAGTTGCCGGCTTGATAAATAGGCCTCAGAATGTTATTTGCATCATAGAAACAGTACTAGCCAAGAGAGTGTGGGAGACCTTTAACAAATGGAGATCTGTCCCAGTTTGTACACAAACCACAACTACTTATTTGTCCGAAAATAGTTATTTCAAATACCGGTATCAAATTATCAAATCAACGATGGTGCACCTTTTACAAAACACAAGTCACTTAGAGAGTTCTGAAACAGAGCCACCTCTCCTTTTCCAACTCACACCACACATGCAGAATATATCACTTCTACAGATGTACTAGATATAGCACATACCTGATTAGGATCTTACCGATCCAACTTAGTGCCATTCTCTCCAAAAGTTCGTCCTTCTTATGGTGTGGATGCCCTACGAACAGGAGGTGATAAGTACCATTTGTTTTTGGAATTATTTCACTCTCAGAAGCCAGTTCCAAGTTGTGTAGAAAGGTGCATCCATAGGCACATTTAACTTTAAAGCACTTCAGTGACTACGCTTGTTTGTTTGGGCTTCATCTGGCTTCTTCTGACCTACTGATGCTCTTTTATTCACAATTTGGTTCCTGAGAGTCAAATCATTCCTGGAAACTAAGGGCAGATATCACCTCTTTGGTGATAATAATAAAACAATTGTATTGTAGCTGTAAAACTTGTGATTTTATTGTGGTAAACTAAAAAGTAACCAGTATTATTGCACCGTTAGTTTACAGGGTTGGGTTGAAATTATTCGTACTAAAATATTCTAATTGCTTAACACTTTTCATGCTACCAGGAAGAATCCATAGCCCTTCCTAAGAAATGCACACCGGATTTGAAAGGGCTGTTGCATTTTGAAGAGAAGACCCAGAAGCTTTTCCAGTGTGATGGGTTGTCATGGAATCCCTGGACCAGCACAGAGAAGGTGCTGTTCTTATTTATTGGCTTAATCTATGTGTAATGCTATACACTATAGTCACCTATAAGTTCTGATAGGCAAACACACAATTTTATCAAGATACTGCCAAATTAGTTATTCCATTTGTTGCATTGGTGGAAAAAAAGAGAAAGGCAGAGATCCTTCTGTCCAAATTGCCATAACTGAGCTGTTAAATGTTAACCCTGGGAAAATACTGATGTTAGCAAAGATGAAAGTATGAAATAAAAGAGGTACAAGGATGGTAATCATTTGTCAAATGACGGCCTCTCTGAAGAACTATTTAAAATGCACAGTTTTGATTTAAAGATTGATGTGCAAATCAGAATCAAGATCTTTTGTCATATCTTCAAATGTCCCTGCTAAAAATGACGGAGCTTCTTAAATATCTATTAACTTAAAGGATAAAAGGAAAAATGGGACTAATCTAAACCTGGCTAGTCTTCCGCTTTTGACTCTGCATGCACGCTTTTTGCTTCCTTATTTATAATAAAAATTAAATAACATGAAAATGTCCTTTTTATTTATTTATTTTTTATTTATAAATTTTTGCTTAACCCCTTCATGTCGGGGTAAGTTCCTTTCCGATATATAACACTTGTTGCAAAAACAAGATAACGAGATTGCTGATTTGATCATGTGATTTCAAGATTCGGATCAGATCATGGGGGACTGCCTACGATGCTAGGCATGCCCCCCCCAGTCCGATTTTCTATTCACTAAAAGGAGGGTGCAGGACTCCATATAAGGTAGGATGTTACATGCAATCCTAATGGTGTTAAAGCCCTGCACTCTTAGAATGGCATGGAATGCCTTGACGGCCTGAAGTGGTTAATAAAACTGCCAGATACAACTCTTTTTTTTTTACAGAAAACCACTTAAACCCATGTTTAATTCAGGCAGACTCATCTAGATCCAAGACTTTTCTAAACAACCACATTTCAAACTTGATGGAGCTAAGGTTCCTTTACAGACAAACATACAAATCCTAACTTTTCCAACATTTTGTTTACAGTAAAATACCCAGATCCATGCCTCATGTATATTTAAATGTCTAATTTTTCATTTAAAGGGACACTGAACCCAATTTTTTTATTTTGTGATTCAGATAGAGCATGACATTTTAAGCAACTTTCTAATTTACTCCTATTATCAAATTTTCTTCATTCTCTTGGTATCTTTATTTGAAATGCAAGAATGTAAGTTTAGATGCCGGCCCATTTTTGATGAACAACCTGGGTTGTTCTTGCTGATTGGTGGATAATTTCATCCACCAATAAAAAAGTGCTGTCCAGAGTCCAATAAAAAAGCTTAGATGCCTTCTTTTTCAAATAAAGATAGCAAGAAAACAAAGAAAAATTGTTAATAAGAGTAAATTAGAAAGTTGCTTAAAATTGCATACTCTATCTGAATCAAGAAAACATTTGGATTCAGTGTCCCTTTAAATACACTTAGACCCACAAATGAACACTGTTGGTGTCTCCTTCCTTCAAAATGTTCCCAGTCCGATTTCACCACTTATCCTAGTGTGATAACTGCACAAAGTCGCCTTTATGATATCAAAACTAAGACACAGAGGTACAGTTGCCATCCTCTCTGTTTAAGAGTACAGTAAACAGAAATGCCAATATGTGTTTCACCCATGAGTGGGCAGCCAATCACAAGTGAAACGCGTATTGCTGTTGCTGTTATAGATGTAATAGATGCCAATTAAATGACCTGATTATCATAAAACATACAGGTTCATTTAAAAATCTATTTCTCAGAAACTAAATTTATAGTGTCTAATAAACTAAATGTATTTTCTAGTAACAGGACCTCAATGGGCATTCTTTAAAAAATAGATCATTTGTAAAATCCAGCATTTCCTTCTTGTGTTGTAAAACATTTAGGGCCAAATAACAAGTGGAGCGCTAATTTATCACACACCCGCAATGGCTGGTTATTGCTACTGTGAGCTTGCAGTATCAATTAGCACTCATGAAATTAACCAGAGATCAAATATCTGGTTAATTTTATAAATGTCCCCCAATTGGCCCCAAAATACAATGGTGTGTAGTTTATTAAAAAATAAAAATTGTAGCATTTTAATTTTTTTAATAAAATAACTGCAAGAAGCAGTTATGAGGGCTAAACGTTAGTGGGAGTGGGGTGTGAGAAAAAGAATGGCACTGAAAAGTGCCTTTACATTGCGGTCTATGGGGACTGTGTGCTCCCAGTAAATATATATGCATATGCCTATAAACATATATATTTATGTGTTAATATGTGTATATAGACAAACAAACACGTAAATATATGTATATATTCATATACATATATATTTATAATCTTCTGCTCATATTTGCGTGACTTACCCACTTCGCTGCACTAGTTCTAATGCAGTGTTTTACAGCATGAGAACAAGGCTACTATTGGAGCCAATGGAAGCACGCTCTTGTGAGTGCAATGCTTCTGTGCAATGCGAACACAAGGTCAAGTTCACATTGCACCTCACTTGTAATACCAGCGCTGGTATTACTAAGTTGAGCACAAATATCGATTTCACGGAAGCGATATTTTGCACTCAAATTGTAATTTGGCCCTTATAATTTAAGAAAGCTGACTGGTACAGAAAAGCATGTACTGTATTGTTGGGCACAACATTTACCCTGCTGGCTGAAAAATCACATTTTAAAATCAGGTAAACATACATTGATAAGTTGCTTCATAAGTTTATATGGGTACTTTCCCTTTTTTTGTGCATTGACAAGAACTATTCAAAATCCTAAATGGATGCAAATTAAATGACCCGATTACCATAAAACACACAGGTTCCATTTAAAAAATCAAAACCTCAGAAACTAAATTTCTAGGGGACAAATTATCCAGCCGGGGGCGAACATAATTCGCTGTGGCGAATCATGTCCCCCCGACATTGCTAAATGCCGACAGCATATGCCACCCCCTGCACATTTGTGGCCAATCAGCCGCTAGCATGGGGCGTCAATCATCCTGATCATATCTTATCATGATGATTGCTGTCCGCCACCTCAGAGGTAGTGGATGAGTTAAGTAACAGCGGTCTTACGACCGCAGCTTCTTAACTTAAGTTTCCGGCAAGCGTCTAATACATTCCCTGTTAATACTGTTAGATGTATTTTCTAGTAATAGGACCTCCATGGGCATTTTTTGCAAAATAGATCATTTGTAAAATCCAGCATTTCCTTCTTGTGTCGTAAAACATTTTTAATTTCAAAAAGCTGACTGGTCCAGAAGAGTATTTACTGTATTTTTGTGCACTACATTTACTCTGTTGGCTGAAAACTCACATTTGATGATTGTAGTTCTAGAACTTTTGAAATCTGTTAAACATACATTGATAAGTTGCTTCAGAAGTTTATATGGATTCTTCTTTTTTTACGTTCTGTCAGAATGTTGGTATCAAAATGTTAATGTTCAAAATAAGATGCAGCCCTTATGAGACTTGTTCTCTTCTCATTTTATACAGTTATACCAAAAACATCAGTGGTACTTAATAAGCAAAAATATAAATAAATCACAGATTAATTTAAAATAATGTTTTCAGGTTTCTCCTTCCAAAAAATGTCCATTTGGCTGGACCCAACATGATGGTAATTGCTATAAATTAATCTCAGGACAAAAGGCAACATGGATTGCAGCAGCCAGAGTGTGCCGAGAACAGTAAGTATATTTGTTCTTGTTTATTTTTGTGATATCTGAATTGTGTCCAGAACAATTTGTAACATCTAGTTAAAATAATATAAACAGTGTACAGTGTAACCTATCATTTCCTTGATTCTTCTCCAGAACACCAAAGCAATCAATCTACTGTTGGTTTTATTCTAACTAGCTGTAGATTCCTTGTATCAAGCATGTAAGAGAGAATAGCATGTAAGCTATTTCCTACCTTAAAAAAGAAAACTAAAAGTAGAACAGTAGTAAACAACACTTAGTTTATTCATTTCAGATTTGTCCCCAATGCTCGTTTCGTTTACGTGTGCATTCATTTCGGCCTAATTTTGGATTTGGATTCTTTACTATCATTTCCAATTAAATCAGCAAATATATGCAACTAATTTAAAAAAAATCAAAAAAATCTTACGTTATAGAATTTGAACAATTAATTAATAGATTAATGTAGAACCTTGCATTTTCCAGTATTAAATCTCATTTTCTATTTACCTGCCCATTCTTCTATTTTTTGTAGATCCCCTTGTAAAGTAACTTCATCCTGCCTTGGCCTTATGACCTTACACAACTTTGTATCATCTGCAAAAAATAGAGCTGTTGCTATTTAATCATCTCTACTGCGCATGACTTTATCTGACAAACATACCTGGCCTTTTATTATATAGGATTACTTTGACATGATTTGTTTCTCATAAAACAATGCAGATTTGAACTAATAATCTTGTTTGCACGAATATACTCATCAATATAATCCCTAATAATTCACTCAAGTATCTTCCCCACTATTGATGTCAGACTAATTTGTCTATAGCTTCCTGGATCAACTCTGCTTCCCTTTTTAAAAAGTGACACCACATCAGCTTTATGTCAGTCCTGGGGTACTATGCCTGAGGATAATGAGTCTTGAAAAATTAAGAGTAGAGGTTTGGCTATAACAATGCTAAATTCACATAAATCTGGGTCTGTAGTTTTATTTACCTTAATAGTATCCAGTTTTTTTCAGATATTCTCTAGAGATAACCCGGTTAATGATATGGGCTTCTATGTTCTAGTTTGTTTCTAAGTATCTACCATTGATTCCTCTCTTGTGTATACTGAAGAAAAGAATTGGTTTAGTACCTCAGCCTTCTCCCTGTCACTGTTAATCATGCTACCCTTCACACAGTTTAATGTACCTTCTTAGATTTTTTGCCATTTATGTACTTAAAAAAAACTTTTAGGGTTTGACTTAGAATCCTTTGCAATTAATCGTTTATGTTGGCTAATTGTATTGCTTTTTTGCATGCTTTGTTACATTCCTTATATATTTGGAATGTTGGGTCTGTACTATTTTCTTTTAATAATTTAAATGCCCTACTTTTTTTCCTAATTTCTCATAACACATTTTTATTTAACCACATTGGCTTGGATTTATTTATTTTACTTTTATGACCATGTGGTATGTGTTGATATGTATATTCATTTAACAAAATTTAAAATGTTATCCATTTATCCTCTATTTTTATTAGAGAATACTTTGTCCCAATTTATGTTAAAGTGATGGTAAATTGAGTGTTAAAAAAACACTAGGATTTACCATCACTAAAAATAATCTAGAGTTTTCATTAATCACTTATTAAAAAAGGGTGCTAAACTTACACTGTCTGTGCCGCGGCAGCTCGCTAAAGTCAGAGCCTCCGGCCACCAAGGGCACAGTGGTCTTCTACCAATGAGGTGACGTTTCCACCTTTTAACCATCAGCCGTGCTAGCATACAGAACAGTGTCAGATGACAAGCAGGGCAATTGGTTTAGAGGTAGCCGTGTGTGGCTGGGGGCTCTGACTTGAGCGAGCTGACGCGGCACAGACAGGGTGAGATTAGCACCCTTTTTTAATACGTGATCATGAAACTCCAGATTATTTTAGTAATGGTAAATTCTAGGGTTTTTTAAATGCTTGGCTTCATCGTTGCTTTAAATAATTGAATTTTGCTTTCTTGAATTTACAGGTCTTAGTTAAATCCTTATAACACTGTTTAACATTATTTTTCAGCTGCAGTATATCTTGGTATTTCCTGAAAAAAAACATGATAAACATGATTCACAAATGATGTGGTTAAGAAACAAAAAGCTTTACTAGAGACACGGTTTTTAATAGTCTCCTAAAATAATGCATATTTATGTAAAAGGCACATCAGCATGCAGTATTTTCTTAAATTACATGACTATAACAATGAAACCATGTTATTATTGGTAATCTATTTTTACAGATTTTTTTTTTTTATATAATCATGTTTTTATAATCACTCTTCCCAGACACTAATTATATATATTATTGTGTGTTTACAGGCATGATGCTAATCTTGTAGAAGTGTTCAGCAAAGAACAAATGGATTGGGTGTGGAATTATAGTGGTAGAAAGTCATTTTGGATAGGTATGTATATTTTTCTTAATTTAATAAACTTTAAATACACACACACACGCTATACAGTATACAACAGAAGTGAGTATACCCTGTGCAATATCACTTAAATGTCAAACTATTTAAAATTGTATCACTTTATAGTAATTCCATTACTTCTAAGTTTTACAGTAGGGTATTTGTTTTTATGTTAAATTAAAAAGTAACTGTTTAGATTTACTATATTAAAAATACTGTGCTTACAGTAGAAACTGTTTCTACATTGGGGCCTGTATTTTCAATATAGTGTTTATAAAGTATTTCTTTTTGATTGTTCATAAGAGGAAATACTATACTTGTCAACTTAGAAATAATGCAGTTATTGAGAGGTGATACAATTTTGAATCATTTGACATTTAAAGGGATAGAAAGGTAAAAAAAAAAAAAGAAATGTGCATGGATGCATTTAAATTTGAAATAGAAATATTTTTGCTTCTATTGAGGCCCGTGCACCAGTATTCGAACACCATGCCTGCTCAGAGGGTCAGCAGCGGCTTGTATGACACAAGCTATGTCTTCAGAACCCACTCTCTGAGCAGGCATGGTGTTTGAATACTGCTGCATGGGGCCTCACAGGATATGTCCGAACATCAGTAATAACTTTTACTAGAAGCATTTTTAGTTATGACAGTACATATTGCAAAAAATGTTTATTTCAAATTAAAATCCACCCATGCACATTTGATTTTTTTACTTTTCTATGAATTTAAGTGATATTGCACAGAGGTGTACTCACTTCTGTTGTATACTGTATATATAAACAGTGTTCTCCCCAGGATCTATTTAATGGGCACACCAACCAGCTAAAATTGAAGCCAAAATGAGCTAACATTCATTATTTTGTTGAACTCTCTGCCTCACTCCACACGTCTCTCCCCTAAGTTATAATAGTTTTAAACATTCCTTAAAGACTCTACTGTTCTGGGTTGCATACAATATAGGTTCCCCTCCTCCTCCTTTGTTTTCTCATTGGACCCCCAAATAATCCTAGGGGCCCAGCTGTTTTGTAGCTTGCAGTGATGAGGGGATTTACAACAGTACAACTCTTGGCCGAGACCGCTACACATTTTTGTCTCCTATAAAGGCTACCTTTGCATATTATTCTTATGTTTATAGCTCTGCGCAATCTGTTTGTGTTCTACAAATAACTGATAATAATGATAATTTTTTTTCAATGTTTATTGGACAAATTATAATTAAATCCATTTGTGTTAAATTATGCCTTTATTTGTGCTTTGGATAGCTTATTTTACATTTATAAATAACTGAAAATATTATAATATTGTAAAGTATTAATCTGCCCCCTCAAGTTACTTCATAATACCATCCATCTGGCAAAAGGTCCTGTGGAGAACACGTGCACACACAATCAATCTTGTGTTAGTTGCAATGCGTTGAAAAGTACATATTGTATGATCAAGTACTCTGAATATCCAGGCAGTTTTAACTTAAAGGGACACAAAACCCAAAATGGGCCGACTCCTATGCTTACATTCCTGCTTTTTCAAATAAAGATAGCAAGAGACGAAGTACAAATGATAATAGGAGTAAATTAGAAAGTAGCTTGCAATTGCATGCTCTATCTGAATCATGAAAGAAACAATTTGGGTTTTGTGTCCCTTTAACCCTTTGAGTGCTAAGCACTTTCCCACCTGGGTGCTAAGCTGAATTTTTTTTAATTTTTTTTTCTGTTTTTACATAAAACATTTTTTTAACTTTTTTTTTTTAACAGATCCCCAATACTTATACCATTGGAAAGGTTAGGTGATTACCTTTCCAACAGTGGGTCTTGCTTAGATGCCTGAGATACAGGCTTATAAGCAGCATGCCCCCTTTCCCTATACTTTACATTGTCCATTTTAAATAAAGTTGCGCGGTGACGTCATCGCGCAAAACGTGAAGCCCTGGCAATGCCTGTCACTATACAGGCAAAATCGTCAGGGTAGGAGCGGGTGGAAGTCTCCAGATTGCCCTCAAGGTGGGAGAGTGCTAGCGACGGCTCTGAGCCATCGTTAGCACCGGAGTGAGACAATTTGCAACAGCACTCAAGAGGTGCCACTAGCCCTATGTTACGCTTGATATTTGTTCCATTTTCCCCATTTTTACTATAGATTAAAAGTTATATTTTACTTCTACAGAACAAATGTATTCTGCTCTGTGATAGCTCATGAGAATCAACATTTGAATTTATCGTCTGCATTTGCAATCTGGTTCCTTTTACTTTTAATTTTCAAATGTTATGTTTAAATCATTCTAAAAAAATAAAAATCAAATATTTGCCAAGCAATCAACATTATTTTAGAATGGACGATTGTTGCTCACATTTACTATGTGTTTGTATATGCTGAAGCATTTACCCATCTCTACAGAGCTACAACTTCTGGGTTTTTAAAGAAAAATAAAAAAAAAATAGGGAGCCTCCATGGCTGTAGTGACGTTACTAGTGCCAGACGGATATTGAGAAAGCAGTTTATTTTGATTTATTTTTTTGACACATCATAACTTTAAACGTACATAATTTAATATTAAAATGCACTAGTGAGCTAGAAAACATTATTATTGCACAAATACATGTGTGTAAGTAAGCTTGTGTTTAAAGAAACAGTAAATACCTTAAGATTTTTATATGAAATATTTAGTTATGTGTAATAAAACAACTTTGAAATATATTTTAATTATTTATTTTGCTCACTTTTCATGTAATTTAGCTGTGAAAATGAAAGATTTTCTCATTCTCAGAAAATGAAAAACACAATTCTGACTTATCGAGGCTAACACTGTGACATATCTGTCGCTAATTGACTTTAATTGATATCAACTTCAAAACAAATCTCTTTATACAAACATTATGGAGATGGCTACCTTTGGTGTCTGCAGATTAAAGCCAGCATTGGCTCTTCTAAATAAGGCAAAATGATGGGCAGAGTTTGGCTTATAAAGCAATTGCAGTAAAAAGTATGTTTTTTTCAAAAACGTTTAGACTTTGCTGATATTGGCTTTTTATCTATAGCAACAAATCAGAAATGTCATGTGGTTACAAGACATTTACTGTCTCTTTAACATCTACAATGTGGTTAAATACATATTAACCCCTGAAATGGGGTTAAATACATATGCAATTCCCCCGAACCAACTATTCTGCTGAGCAGATCAACAGGACATGTGAACAGATACACGTGTATGGTGAGGGGCAGAGTGACAACCCATGGAGCCCCTGGAGAAAAGGTGTTTCTCCTTTAAAGGGATATGAAACCCAACATTTTTCTTTCATGATTCAGATAGTGCATGTGGTTTTAAAAAAACTTTCTAATTTACTCCTATTATCATTTTTTCTTCATTCTCTATGCATATCGAAAGGCAGGAACATATGCTTAGGAGCCGGCCCATTTCTGAAGCACTATATGGCAGCAGTTTTGCAAGAATGTTATCCATTTGCAAGAGCACTAAATGGCAGCACTATTTCCTGCCATGTAGTGCACTAGATGTCAACCTAGGTATCTATTTGACACAGAATATCATGGGAACAAAGGAAATTTGATAATAGAAGTAAATTGGAAACTTTTTAAAATTTTATGTTCTGTCTGAAGCACAAAATATTTTTTGGGGGTTTCATATCCCTTTAATTACTGGCATGGCATTTCACATATAGCTGCTCCTAATAAGCATTGCCAATGTTCATGCGCACAATAGCAGTTTATCCACATTGGCATCTGAGCGCAAACAAGTTTGTTTGAATCTACTTCACATCAAGGGGTCATGCATGTCCCACAATCCACTGGTCCTCAGTCAGGCTGATAGGGCAGTCTACCCATGGGTATGGTGTTCTCGCCCTGCATAGAAGTAGCAGTGCTATGAAGCTTCTGAGAGGGACTTTATTTTTTCAACCTTTTTTGCTAAGGTAAACATATTAAACATATACATTTGTGAAATAATAAAATACTCTAATTCATTAGACCCTTTTATTATTGCACAATGATGTTCCTTTAAAATTGAAATTAGCAATGAGTAACAAAAAAAATATGGACGGAATTATATTTCCTTAAAAAAAAAAAAAAACTGTACAAAAAGCAAAAACAGACACAAAACAATAATATTTTTTAAAACATTAAAAACTAAATACTATGTACGAACTCAGCCTTGGAGTGTACAGAATCTAAGCTATGCACTTATTTACCAGTAAAGTTATCAGTATATTTCTCATCTTGACAGGGCTCAGTGATCCAACGCGTACAGGTCAATGGGAATGGAACAAAGGGCAGAAAGTCAGTTTTACCAACTGGAAAAGAGCTCCTCCTCGTTTGTCAAGAAAGGGGAAGAATTGTGTTTTGGTACAGAAGAGAGGGAAATGGCAAACAAAAAACTGCAAAAGGGGAAAAGGGCAAAACTTTATATGTGAAAAACAGTTATAATATATAGCAGTTACAAAATACAGTATGTATATTTTATATTTCTATTTATTGCTACCCACATAAATTATGATCTCAAATTTGAATTAAGAGACTAAGATGTAGTTGCATGTTTAAGAACATAAATAATCCATGTTCTGGATTCTAGCTTTAACCATTTTATTTAAATGGAAATATCATGGAAGAGGTAACCTTTATCAAAACGTAATGGACAATACTTGTATTTAATATACTTTTCTCACTTTGTATATGATTTGTATATGTATGTTTAATTTCATCATTAAGGGTTCTGCACTTACTTATATATGTGAAACCCTTTTCAATAAATAAAATGTCCTTTTGACCTTTATGTGAGACAATATACTTGAGCAGAAGGGGTAACCTATGTTATTGACGTAATCCTGGTAATCCCAAATAAAGTATCTGGACAACCTGAGGTGTCACACAGCTAGGATATAACAGAGACTTAAAAGGAAATTCCAGCCAAAATTGGAATCCACATGAATGCATTTCAGTTTTGAATAGAAGCATTTTGTAATATAGATGTATTAACAAAACGGATTCTAATTAAAGCTATACCTGTTTCAAATGTGTATTAAAGTATGCTATGTGCACCAGCATTTAAACATAACACTTGCTCAAAGAGCCTAAAATGCTTATACCATCTGGTAATGACTCAATTTGTTAATTGCTGACATGATACAAGCCCCACTGGCGCTTCAAACCGCAGAAGTATTTAACTTACTGGAGCACTGAAAATATCTAGTTATGCTTCACATGCACGTGCAGAGAAAAAATGTTAGCACTAAAACAGCGATAACATTTACTAGAAGCATTTTTGCCAATATAAGTATATTGCAAATATGTTTCTAATCAAATAAGTAATTTATCTATGTGCATTTACATTTTGACCGGAATGTCCCTTTAAAGGGGCATAGTACTGTTGTAATGTTCAGCCATGTGTAATTGAAACTATCAAACATGGTTAAAAAAAATGTTTAAACTAAGTTAGAAGAAAAAAGGAAGGGAGATTTGGGTGCATATACTATTAAATTTAAAATCTACAAATTAATGGCATATTGAAAAAAACCTATAGAGGAGATTAAAAAGCGGGGGCATTCATCTTGGACTCTATCCAGCGTTCTGGTGTTGTTCTGTATGACACTCCTTCTATACCTGGTCACAGGTATCATCCTAAATAAGGCCTTTTTTTGCCACTTTGAGGTAGAAGGTTAGTGTGATTGTGTATATTTGTGTGTGTTTTTTTAATCTCCTCTATATGTTTTTTTTAATATGCCATTAATTTGTAGCATTTAAATGTAATAGTAAATGTTAAGTTTTAGAGATAGATGCACCCCAATCTCCTTTCCTTTTTTCTTCTAACTTAGTTTCATAATTCAATTGGAGTGGGTAGCACCAGAGAGGGTTTTCCTTAATTCCTACTTGAAGTTTCTAATATATATTACACAACCCCTATTAGTCAATTAGATAGTGCCAACTACATCTGCTTTTCTAAAAAGTGCAAGGGAACAGGTTAAATAAGAGCTGGTTTAAATTCAAATCAATAATACCATAAAGTACATATTTGTGCATAACTGTTAATATGAAATTACCATAAAACAGTACAACACTAATGCAGTTGCACTATAAAGCAGTTTGTTTACGCCAGACATCCCCTTTTTCTTATTATGATGGTAGAACTTGATAAAATGATCTTGTTTTAAGGGTACATATGTACACGTAGTGCATTCTTACACTGTTTCTAGTCCTTCTATAGAACTTGAAAGGAAGCAAAGCTGGAAGTGAGGTGGGAAATGAGGGACATTTAGAGAGCTAAAAGGATGACTGTTATCAAGAGGGATTGACTAAAGTGCATTTGTTATATATAAGTTTGAGACCCACAATATTTAAATTTGGTACACAATGCAGCAGTGCAGCCAGTAAGGCCAGTCAAATACTTGGTCGCAATGGAAGAGGTATTAGTAGCAGAAATTCAAAAATGCCTGGGACATGCATAAGGCTATCCTAAGGAAAAAGTAACATGTAATATGGGTAGACTTGATGGGCCTTTTTGGTTCTTATCTACCGTCAAATTCTATGTCTCTATTAATAAAATGTCAAGTGCCTAAATAAAATAAAAATATTGTTCATTCTTCCTCCACTAAAATGAAACTTTTAGAAAATATGCACACGCCTACCTACCTATGTATGCTCTTCAACAAAGGATACCAAGAAATCTGATAATAGAAGTATATGAATTTTTTTGTTAAATTGCATCTGTATCATGAAGTTGTCTCATGTCCCATTAAAATTAGTTTTATTGATGCATCACTTTCATTGCCTCTGCAGCATTATATATATATATATATATGTAGGTCATGATTTTAAATTGTAAATATATCATTTTGCCCATATAGCAAACAATTTAGGAACTGGATCACATGTGCTATTATTTTCAGTGTGAGAAGCATCCTGGCTTCTCTTGCAACCAATGAAGAAGAAAGAATGCTTCAGACTCCATGCATTTGCTGTGCTGCCAGCCATTAACCTGTTAACCATAAAAATGATGGCTCAGTCAATTCAAGTATTGATTGGTTGTTTCATCAGTGACCCTTTAAAAAAAAAGTGATTTTGTATATCCATATGAGAGACATGCATATTTTATCTTGCTATCACTGTAATATGCTGCGAGGCCTGGAAGTGGTGCAGTAAACTTACTATATCTTTTTTAAGTTCCTTCAATCATTATCTGATTACAACCCTTATATATGTATAGCAAACTTACCTAAAGATTTGTAATGATATTGTGACATATTTGAAGCAAATAATGTGGTTTATTTCTAGCGCTGTCTCTTAAGGGGAATCATTGAACTATAATTATCACACAAACAGAAAGTTGTCATTCTGCTTGGTCTTTGATGACATAGCAGCCATGAAGAGACGCTTGTATTGTGTGCTACCTAATGCCGCGCTTTTCTGCAAGTGGTTAGAAGGAGTACATAATAACAGGTAACGTCATGCTCTTCTACATCATTACAACATAATTACATGCTTTGTACCACATGCCTATATTGTACGGGGCGCTAAATACTTCCCTGGAATAACACAGAAAACAATAGTGAGATGTCATTTTCTCATCTACTACTGGAATTTACAAACGTCTTTTGCATCCCTCTGAAAGTAGTCTACAAAATATATACAGCCTCAGTTCTGCATGGTAAACTCACAAACCTATCCTGTTAATTGTAAGTAATGTAAAAACACCTTAGCATTATTCCTGAGGATAAAGCGCTTAAAGCAATTTTTAAATTATATTAATGTTCATCTTCCTTTAAAGCACACAAATTGTAAAGGGACATGAAACCCAAATATATATAATTTTTTTCATGATTCAGAGAGATTATACATTTTTAAACAACTTTCCAATGTACTTCTGTTATCAGTTTTGCTTCATTCTCTTGGTTTCTTTTATTAAAGAAGCAACAATGCACTCCTGGGAGCTAGATGAACACATTTTTAAGCCAATGAAAATGGGCATACAAATTCAGCCACGAATAAGCAGCTAGCTCCATGCTCCTGAGCCTAAATAGATATGTGTTTCAACAAAGGATATCAAGAGAATGAAGCAAAAACGCTAATAGAAGTGAATTTGAAAGCTGTTTACATTTGTACATCTGAATCATGAAAGAACATTTTGGGTTCCATGTCCCTTTAAATCTGTCAGTTATATTTTGCTACATGGTAATGTTCTCTTCTCAAAGTATAATTTGATTCCTTTACCTTGTAGGGATACCCATAATAAGATCAAAATGACAGAATGAGAATGAATTTACCAGGATGGATTCCTAAAGTCATATAAGTGCTAATTCATATTTATTCATCCCTCATCTTTTACACTTTTATTATTCTGCAGCATTTCACATCATGCTTATTGGTTTCCTAAATTACTTGAATGTAGCAATCTAAGAATCAACAAATCAATACTGCTGTTTATTTTATGTTAGAAATATATAGAATGAAAATGACCTCCCCCAAACTTTGTAGTAAGGTATATATATATACATGTATGCATACAAATATGTGCAGACTATGTGTACCTAAAGGCTTATTGGCTTCCATGCATACAGGAGTATGTATACAGATAAAGAGCGTGTGTATAGGAGGTACATTTTATAGTTTGACTTAAAGGGACATGAAACCCCATATTTTTCTTTCATGATTCAGATAAAGAATACAATTTTAAACAACTTTCCAATTTACTTCTATTATTTATTTTGCTTCCTTCTCTTGTTATCATTTGCTGAAAGGTTTATCTAAGCAAGCTCAGGGGCAGCAGAGAACTTTAGTTCTAGCTGTTGATTGGTGGCTGCCTACATATATATATATATATATATATATATATATATATATATATGTATATATATATATATATATATATATATTGATTGTGATTGGCTCACCCATGTGTCTAGTTAGAAACCATTAGTGCATTGCTGCTCCTTCAACAAATGATACCAAGAGAATGAAACAGATTAGATAATAGAAGTAAATTAGAAAGTTGTTTAAAATTGTATTCTCTATCTGAATCATGAAATATTTTTTGGGGATTTCATGTCCCTTTAATGTTTCTCTAATAAAACTGACAGAGTTGTAGAAAAAAAAAAGTTTATAATTTCTAGTTTCAGTCCGATATGATTGTTCTACAAAATGAATTGCAGTATCAAAGAATTCCAACTTTTCAACTAAAAAAATGATGTTTCTTTCAGAGGCTAAATTGTAGCCTATTAGCTTTGTGCGTAACAAAGACAGGTTTATTCTTTTAGAGGAGGTGCAGATAGAAGCCGAAATAAACCCTGGGATGATAATTTGCAATGTAAAAAAGCTTCATCAGCAAGAGGTAAGACAAGAGATTTAAATATCCACATGTACAATGAGAGATACAGTGCCTGCAAATCTGTGTCCTGTGTCACAATAGTAAGTGGCACTTGGTTCAGCCAAATTAGCAGGTAATAAAAATGAATCGCTTTGAAGTAAGATGCAAATAATGACAAACGTATTTAGCTCAGATCAACATGACAATAATTAGCAGTAATCATCACACTGTTTTGAACCAAATGGCTGCCAAGCTAATTGTTGATTGAAATTTCCAATTGAATCAAGCGGTGTGTGGATTACAAATCCTGGCACTGAGCTAGCAATTATTGTCAAACCCAGGCTTGGAAATAGGTGTTTCTTTGTATCTGGCTGTCAGGGACTGTGAGGCTATAGTTAAAGCTTCAAGTCTTTTCTTCATCTAAACAGGATATTTAAAATGCTGTCAGCTCGGATTTTTCAAAAGAAATGTTTAGTTAGTAAAAATGTTTTTGCAACTTCTTGCATTTAATTATTAAGTTGCTTGTGTCCCTTTGCAATCAGAGTGATCATTTGTATTCAAGAGGCTATGTAATCTAGAATATATAATAATAATATTACAATTATTATTCTACTGAACAATTAACTTACTAATGACAATACAATGCATGTGTTAAAGTCTTGTCAAAACGCAAGGTAAGCTATTATTTGTCAAACTTCATCAGAATACATATAAAAAATAGCTTCATCTTTAAATATAGCAGAGTGAAAGATGTGCAATTTATTTCCTGTTTCTAATACTGACATAATGTTCTGACAAACTTCAATAATAGCTTAAATAAAATTAGTTTGGTAAATACATTACACAAATTTAATTTGGGGGATAATAGATTGATAGATAAATAGACAGATACATAGATAGACTGACTGACTGATGGAGACTTAGACATATTCAATGACAGGAAAATAATAACGGCTAAAGTTTAAATTTTCAATAAACGTTAAAAATAGATTCTGGGTTGATGCTCACACAATTTTTAATCTCTTTGCACCCCATATGCTACAGTATCAGAAAAATAACCTATATAATCCAAAACATTGTAAAAAAGAACATTGGGACTGGGTGTACATACATTTGATTTGATTTTTGTTTGTGTGCACAACTGCACATACATATATACACATATAAACACATATATACATAACATATATATATATATATATATATATATATATACATATAAACACATATATACATAACACACATACATATATACACACATATAAACACATATATACATAACACACATACATATATACACATATAAACACATATACTGTATACATAACACACATACATATATACACATATATACATAACACACATACATATATACACATATAAACGCATATATACATAACACACATACATATATACACATATAAACGCATATATACATAACACACATACATATATACACATATAAACACATATATACATAACACACATACATATATACACATATAAACACATATATACATAACACACATACATATATACACATATAAACACACATATATACATAACACACATACATATATACACATATAAACACATATATACATAACACACATACAAATATATACACATTTATATATACCTTGTGAGCCCTTCCCAGTTAAATATCCCTTTTAAACACTTTGTATTCATTTATTTTAATAATATACTTGTATTTTATTACTTTATATTTAATATGTATAAATATGCATGTAATACTTTATTTTAATATGTTTTTCATGTGTTTTGTGATACTTTATTGTAGCCCTAACACTTTACTTCAGGACTCAAGTCATGCTAACTTTTTGTTAGCGCTTGTTCTACTTTTTCCCCAACTTTTAATATAAGCGATGTATAGCACGGCTGCAGCATCTGTTGTAAGTATAGGGCAAGTTAAAGGGATGTTGCGCAAAACATTCTCTGGTTATTCAGTTTTACCATAGAGATTGCTCGCTAACCTAGCACAGTACATCACTATTGATAGTGCACCCTGAGCTATTAATAGTGCTCCCCTTGTAATATAAGCCCGAGTTCTTTAATATTATCTCACTTACATAAGAAAAAACATATCACAATGGAAATATTATTCACATTATAACATTTCTGCATTTAACTTCATTACATACACAGCTTATCAGCCTCATATTATTGTGACATACTTAGGTATGGAACATTTTACCTGGCACATTTCACTATGGCATATTTTTCTTGTGATATTTCACTGTGGCCCTATATCTGGCACATGTCTCTGTGACAATTTTTCCAGTTTTCTTCTCAACTCTAGTCCTCAAAGGCCAATAACATGCCAGAGTCAAAGGATTTCCCAACATGAGCACAGGTGAGCCATTCACATTGAGTGAGCCGCTGTCAGACCAGGCAGAGAATTACAATCTGACCTATTAAGAATGCTTAAAGGGACAGTGAAGTCAAAATGAAGCTTTCCTGATTCAGATAGAGCATGCAATTTTAAACAACTTTCCAACTTACACCTATTATGAAATTTGCTTTGTTCACATGGTATCTTTTATTGAAGAGTAAAACTAAGTAGGCTCATAAGAGTTCAGGGGTGTGCACGCTTCTATAGTACTCTATGGCAACATTATTTGTAGCTTTGTTATACAATGTTGCAAAACACTGCTGCCATAGAGTACTAAAGACACGTGCACACTCCTGAGTTTTTATGAGCCTACCTTGTTTTGCTCTTCAATAAAAGATACCAAGAAAACAAAGCAAATTTGATAACAGAAGTAATTTGGAAAGTTGTTTAAAATTGCATGCTCTATCTGAATCATAAAAGTTTAATTTGGACTTGTCCCTTTAACCCCTTAACGACCAAAGACGTACAGGGTACGTCCAACAAAAACTGTCACTTATTGACCAAGGACCTACCCTGTACGTCCTCAGGGGTTTCAAGCGGTGGAAGCGATCCTGATCACTTCCAGCCGCTTTCATGGTATTGCAGTGATGCGTCGATATTGAGGCATCCTGCAATACCGTTTTTTTACCCACCGATTTAGAGAGAGCCACTCTGTGGCCCTCTCTGCACCGGCAGCGATAGTGCAGATTGTTGGTGGGTGGGAGCCATAGCAGGGAGGCGGGTGGGTGGCTCATCGTTGCTTAAGATCCAGTTCCTCTCTTATTAATGTGCGCGTCTGGGGGCAGGAGCGCACGGGGTGGAGGGGGGCGCGTGCGCAACCTTCACAATAATGCCTTTCAAAATGTATGGGAAGGAGGGAGGGGGAAATAAATGGTGGGCAAAGGATCTGGAAGGGGGTAGGGTATTTAGGGGGGGCAGCTACACTACAGAAAACTTTTAATTCAATAAAAAAAAACATTTTTGGGGGGGCAAACTGGGTACTGGCAGACAGCTACCAGTACCCAAGATGGCGGCAAATAGGTAGAGGGGGGAGGGTTAGAGAGCGAGCTGTATGGGGGGGATCAGGGAGGTTGGGAGCTAAATGGGGATCCAACACTGCAGAATCAATATTTAAAAAAAAAAATACAAAAAAAAGCCTTTTAATTTAGTACTGTCAGTACTGACAATTGTGAGGTGGGAGAGGGAAGATACCTGTTTGATGGGGGTCAGGGAGGGATCAAGGGGTGGGATGTGTCAGGTGGGAGACTGATCTCTACACTAAAGCTAAAATTAACCCTACAAGACACCTAATTAACCCCTTAACTGCTGGGCATTATACAAGTGTAGTGCGCAGTGGCATTAGGCGGCCTTCTAATTACCAAAAAGCAATGCCAAAGCCATATACGTCAGCTATTTTTGAACAAAGGGGATCCCAGAGAATCATTTACAACCATTTGTGCCATAATTGCACAAGCTGTTTGTAAATAATTTCAGTGAGAAACCTAAAGTTTGTGAAAAAGTAACAATTTTTTTTTATTTGATCACATTTGGCGGTGAAATGGTGGCATGAAATATACCAAAATGGGCCTAGATCAATACTTTGGGTTGTTTACTACACTTCACTAAAGCTAAAATCAATCCTACAAGCTCCCTACAAGCTACCTAATTAACCCCTTCACTGTGCTGGGCATAATAAAAGTGTGGTGCGCAGCAGCATTTAGCGGCCTTCTAATTACCAAAAAGTAATGCCAAAGCTATATATGTCTGCTATTTCTGAACAAAGGGGATCCCAGAGAAGCATTTACAACCATTTGTGCCATAATTGCACAAGCTGTTAGTAAATAATTTCAGTGAGAAACCTAAAGTTTGTGAAAAAGTTAATGATTTTTTTTATTTGATCGCATTTGGCGCTGAAATGGTGGCATGAAATATACCAAAATGGGCCTAGATCAATACTTTGGGCTGTCTACTAAATATATATATATATATATATATATATATATATATATATATATATATATATATATATGTGTGTGTGTGTGAAGGGTTATTCAGGGATTCATGACAGATATCAGTGTTCCTATCGCTAATTTTGAAAATAAAAAGTGTTTGAAAATAGCAAAGTGCTACTTGTACTTATTGCCTTATAACTTGCAAAAAAAACAAAGAACATGTAAACTTTGGTTATTTCTAAACTCAGGACAAAATGTATAAACTATTTAGTATGGGTGTGTTTTGGTGGTTATAAATGTTTAACAGATTTTGGGGGTCAAAGTTAGAAAAAGTGTGTTTTTTTCTATTTTTTCATCATGTTTTATAAAAAAAATTTACAGTAAATTATAAGATATGATGAAAATAATGGTATCTTTCGAAAGTCCATTTAAAGGCAAGAAAAAACGGTATATAATATTTGTGGTTACAGTAAATGAGTAAGAGGAAAATCACAGCTAAACACAAACACCGCGAAAAATGTAAAAATCGAAAATTGAAAAATGGTCACTAAGGGGTTAAGGGTAGAACTGAGAAAAACAAACAAACCATGATTTCTGTGATACATTCAATGTTTACCATAGCTGCATCAGGGCAAAAATAATGAAAAAGCAGACACAGAGTGCCCTTTAGCAAAGCTCCAAGTGTCCTCAGGGCTACATGTATCACAGGATAAAAAAGTATAGGATACTGTAAGATAATACAAATTAAATTGCTTTTAAATCACTGCACCATGAAATTCATCTTTCAGGCAGACTCATTTCTTGCTGTGAAATGTAGCCCATAAGAAACTGAGGATTCATTCTTTAAAAAGACATGAAACCTACAATATTTTCTTCATAATTTAGATAGAATATTCAATATTAAACAACTTTCTGATTTACTTCTATTATCTATTTGCATAGAACTCTTGGTATCTTTGTTGAAAATCATTCCTAAGTATGCTCAGGAGCTAGCTGCTGATTGCTGGCTGCACCTATATACCACTTGTTTTACCAATGTGTTCAGCTAGCTCCCAGTATTGCATTGCGGCTCCTTTAATAAAGGATACCAAGACAATGAAGCAAAAATTATAATATAAATAAATTGGAAAATTGTCTAAAAATGTATGCTTTATCTGAATATTGAAATAAAATGTTTGTGTTTCATGTCCCTTTAAACGAATAGTAAACACTTTGAGATATTAATATAAAATGTTTAGTTGTGCATAGTACAACAACTTTGCAATATGCTTTCATTATTTATTTTTCCTCTTTCTTATATCATTTAGCTCTGAAAATTGTGGATTGTTTAATTCTCTTAGTAGGAAATGGACACTGCTGACTTCTGAAGACTAACCTTGCTACATATCTGTCCCTAATTGACTTCAGTAAATAACAACTGCAAAACCTATGCACTTTATGATAATTTAATGGCCTTGGCTAGCCTTGTCTGCAGACTCAAGCTAAATTCGCTCCTCCAAATAAGGCAAATAGTGGGTGGAGTTTGGATATTGAAAAACAGTTGCAGCAAACAAGGTGTTCATTTCTTTTCAAATGTTTACACTTGGCTAAAATGTTATTCTATAGCAAGCAAACTAAAATATCTCATAGTTACAAGGTGTTTGTGTGTCCCTTTAAGTCATTAAGTCTAAAGGTGGATATAGTGATATGGTACATGTTTAGGTGCAAACACATAAAACAAGTATAAAAGAAACAAACATCCCTGCAGCAGCTAAAGCACTTCAGACTGCAGTGTGCGCTAAAAAATCACCATTTCAGTCTGTGCACACCCAACACAACTGGTACAATTGCTTCTGACGTTTCACAATGCCCATAAAATAGTTCCTTATGGCTGTATTCTAGAATGGCTCCAGGCATGACCGATACATATTGATTGCGCAATCTCCAGTCTAAGGGGTAAATTTATTATAGTGCGGACGGACATGATACAATGTAGCGTATCATGTCCACCGCACATCAATAAATGCTGATCCTTTGTTGAAAAGCATACCTAGGTAGGCTCATGAGCAGCTGATTGGTGGCTGCACATATATACCACTTATGATTGGCAAGCAATGTGTTAAGCTAGCTCCCAGTAGTGCACTGCTGCTATTTCAATAAAGTATACTAAGAGAATGAAGCAAAAGGAATACTAGAACTACATTGGAACGTTGTTTAAAATTGTATGCTTTATCTGAATCATGACAAATCATGTCCCTTTAAGTACCCTTTCACGCTATTTTTGCTCATTGCAATCGTATATAAAATATAAAATCAGTATTAATGCTCTGATACTTTATTTTGCTTCATGGTTCAAAAGTGTGACTTATTTACTATTTTTAACATTTTTAATGAAACTAGTGTGGTTTCAAAACTGTAAATTGGGCATACGTGAGATTAACAGCCCAAAAAGAGATGTGTGAACATGGATAAAAGGGCTATTTAAGAGGGTAATGGTTTGAACTATATAATAAAACAATGTGAAAAAATGGAAACAACAGGCAAAGGTATCCTATGCTGAAAATCTTACCTAGGTGGGCTCAGGAGAAGCAAGTTGTGTGTGTAAACCTCTAAGAAATTGAAAATGATTTATGAAAATGTCTTTTAACAAATTGGAACAAACAGCAATGTGATAACTGTAAAGGTTACAATTCATGGACATTGTTATACAGGTATACCTCACTTTACAGCGCTTCACTTTACAGCGCTTCGCTAATACAGCGCTTTGTGGAGCTGAAGTTCAACCTCCAAATATTTGAAACAGTATAATATGATTTGCCTCAATATCTATCTATCGATCTATATTTTATCAAACTAGCTGTAAAATGCATTTTGTCACTTAGGCAAAAACTGTTATAAATATGTAAATTAATTGATATACAAAATATATAAATGAGTATTTTCATATTTTCTGATTGTTACCTATTTAGTTTGTTGATTTTGTTGATTTTCTTTGTAGTCCTCGTTTCATTTCCTATTTATTCAAAATGGTGTTAATGAATAGGAAATGCTAAATAAGCTAATACACATACAAGTTCCTGAGAGACCAAATAACCATTTATCCTGAGCAGCTTAGATAGATACTTAGTGTAGGCCAGGCCTCACAGACACGCTAACAAGCTATTTTCACACATATTCTTCAAGATTATAAGAGAATGAAATTACCATAATTATCTTAATCAGTATCCTGGAATAAGAGGCACTCTGAAATCTTTAAAATGGTCCATGAAAGCAGAGGTGAGCAGAACAGACTCAAAATGCTATTCCTAGTGTTTCAGCTTCTTCTTATAGCACAAATGGTGACTGAAGGCGAAGGAGCTTACTCAAAACCATATTTCAGTACTCTTCATGAGCATTACAGGAAAATGAGAGGAGGCCCAACAAACAAGGAACCAACTAATGCTAAGAGAGTGGAGGAACTTGAGAATAAACCCAGCACTCTTGCTTTAATAGGGCTTGTAGATGCTATCAACTCCAAACAAAGTAGAAAGAATCCACAAATAAACAAGGTCCCCAGGTCAAGTGTCTTACAGAAAGATTTCCATGTGGGCAAAAATCTCAGTATCCAGGGAGAAAAAGGAGACTTTGATGCCATAAAGAATGTTTTCTTACCTCAGCTGTCTGAGAAAACAAACTCAAAACAGCCTGTTAGACAGAAAGCAAAGAAATTCTGGAACCACTTCATGTATAAAATGAATTCAGATTTGCAGGATATGGTACTTCCCATTAAAACACAAGAGCTAGAGAAAGGATCTTGCAGGACTGTACCCTTTTCTCAGGTAAGGAAATGTATTTTATATTTTTGTGGCACTTTAGTTCTAAATTTATGCTTGGATGAATATTAAACAAACTACTGAGTAATTCAGTTTGCTTCACTATAGTTAATATGTTCTGTAGTAAGTGAACTGTCATTTATTTTAATATTGACAAAAAAAAAAGGAATAATACAAATTCAAGGGGGGGGGGCAATTAATGTGGTCCCTATTTGATAGGTTACTCTGAGATTAGATTTATAGAATACACTAACGGTGTAACTTACATTGCAATGTTTTTCTTTTTTTTAAAAAAACATACATTCAGTTGTAACTGTTAAATGTTCAACCAAATATAAAAAAAATTTTTTATGAAGGTGTTGTATACAGGCAGGAATAGAAAAGCACAGACCCAGTATATCAAGCAAACAACGTGTACCATGGGTTATTTCATGTATTGATTCAATCAGTGGCTGGGTACATATTGGTACTACCATACAGGTGTGTAACTTATCCCTGTAATGGTTTTATATCAAATAACTTTAATGTAAAGTTCAAGAAAGTTGCTACTGCTAGTGACAGAATAATTTAATATGTGAAAGTTTAAAACAATGATACGTTCATTATATTATATCACATTAAAGGGGCATGGACGTTATTCTTTTGTTTTTTTTTCTTCATTTACATTTAAATAAGGCCATTTTAAAATGTATTAGAAATAACAAAAAATACAATGTACCTTTTTGAAACTACTTTTTGTTATTATGCTTGTTGGGTTTAAACAGATTGCACTTAACCTTTTTTTGATAAATAAATTAATAAATGTTTGAGTTTAATATCCTTTTAAGTTTAGCTCTAGGGTACATATGATCTTGCTATAGACTGATATATAGTCTTAAAAATGAAAGGACCACTCAATGCAGTAGAATTGCATAACTAGCACGTGTGTAATAAAAATACGTAATTTGAATTTCAAATAACCAGTAGATTTTTTTTTTCTGACAAATTTATTATTTTCCAGCCCCCTGTATCATGTGACAGACATTTACAGACTAGTATACATATACCCTGTGAGCTTGTGCACATGCTCAGTAGGATCTTTTCCCCCAGAAAGTGTGAATATAAAATGACTGTGAAAAATTTGATAATGAAAGTAAATTGGAAAGTGTCTTAAAACTGCATAATCTATCTAAATCACAAAAGTTTATTTTGACTTAAGTGCCCCTTTAAGTAAAAGTTATTAAAATTTAAAGGGACACTAAAGTCAAAATTAAAGTTTCATGATTCAGATAAAACATGCAGTTTAAAAAAGCTTTCCAATATACTTCCATTATCAAAGCAAGCACATTCTTTTTATATGTTCACTTTCTAAAGCTCTAGCTCCTACTGAGCATGTGCAATAAGTGCAAGTATGTACTATATAAATTTTCTGATTGGCTTATGGCTGTCACATGATACAGGGGAAGGAAAAATTGGATTACCCTTGAAATATGTCAAAAAATATTCTAATGCTCACTGTCTTTCATTGTGCATTTATCAGTTCTTCAGTATTCAGTTCTACTGTATTGAGTGGCCCTTTGAGTTGAAACTAATCCTGCAATATTTTGTTTTTCCTTTTCTTTTTTTAATTGCTCTAACAAAGTTAGGCACTCTATTTTGTACTTTTATGTCCTTGTTAAAGTCAGATACGCTATCACTGTTTTAGATTACAAGAAAATGTAAACAAACTCATACCACTTAAACAAATTTTGAGTACATTTTTTTAAAACTTCTTGATAAACTCACAAATGAACACCAAAAAAGTATGGATAGTTTTGCTTAGTTTGAAAAACAAAATGGCTATTAATTTTGATAACTAGATCAATACTTTAGTTTTTTGGGGTATAATAGAGAAGTTTGGATGTCTAATTTTTAAGGCTCTATGTAACTGACACATAGCTCGAGTTTTTTTTTTATTACTGTAGGAGGCTCATAATGCAAAATTATATTTTATTAAAAAGTATTAATACAAATGGATTTCTGCTATACGGACAAATATCTCATGCAATTGAATTATTTTGCCAGTTGAAGAACATCTTCAATTTTAAATGAGATATATAGATTGATTTGCATTGAGGATAGGCAGACAGACAGACTGAAAGACAGACAGACAGACAGATAGATAGATAAATAGATAGAAACTATACTGGGGCTGTCATTTAAACATAATTAAATCCAATGAATCATGTGCTTACTTTAAAGAGACATTAAACTAATAGATAAATAGACAGATAATCTGTACTTGAGAATAAACCAGTATTTTCCTTTTCTTCTCTTCCAGAACATTATACACAAGGGCTGTAAGAAGATGGTGTTGCGTAACAATTTGTGTTTTGGTAAATGCACCTCTCTGCACCTGCCAGGCCTGGATGATCAAGTCTTTACTTGCTCCCGCTGTATGCCCTCTAAATTCACCACAAACCGTGTCCAGCTGAACTGCACAAGGCCGAGCAATGTAGTAAAAGTCATTATGCTGGTGGAGGAATGCAAGTGTGAGGTCCATTACAGCAGCCACCATCCAACTGCTCACTTCATTATGGACAGCAGCAAACATGGCTAGTGAAAAATACCATTACACACCAGCATCTTTTTAGCAAGGAAAATAGACAAAAGGAACACTTGGAAGATGACCTAGCTTTGGGAATGTACCCTCCTTGCACCACTGCCAATTAGCTACTAGTATTGGCACTGTACCCTAGTCCAAGGTGGCCTTTGTGTGTCTAGTGCATGCTTTGAGCACTTGGCAGCTATAGGAAAATGCAATCTCCATGAAGTGTGCAGGGAACCAGGACCATGTAAGGGGGGCATTCCCAACTCAAATCCTCAGGATCCACTTCCAAGACAGATTTTCAGGCTATGTTAACTACAACATAGTTGATATAATCCGATGCTCAGTAATAGTGGCTATCTAACCTGTTCTCACCCAAGGTAATCCTGAAAATTAGGCCTGGTAGTGAATCCTTAGTAATGGAGCCAGAAAGATGAGAATACAGGACTGTCCTAATGATGGGCCCCATGATTTTATTTTTATTCTAACATTTAAGGGATATTCCAGCCAAAATTGGAATCCACATGGTGCATTTAAGTTTTGAATAGAAGCATTTTTGTAATATACATGTTATTAGCTCAAATGCTTCTAATAAAAGCTGTAGTTGTTTCAAAAGTGTATTTAAGTATGCACTGTGCACCAGCATTTTAAACACAGCACTTGCTCAGAGAGACTAAGGTTCTTGCACCATCTGGTAATGACTCAATTTGTTCATTGCTGACATGAAACAAGTCCCACTGGCGCTCTGAGCAACTGCAGTATTTAAAATGCTGTTGCACTAAGAATATTTATCTATGCTTCACATGCACATGCACGGAAAAATGCTAACATTAAAATGTGTATATTGAAAATATGTTTTTATTCAAAAATCACTATTATGTCACTTATATATTAGTAACTTGTAGAAGACACTTTCCAATATTTTAGCCTAATGATTCTATATATTTCATATACAAAAGTTATCCCTGCTCGGAATGTTGTATATAATTGGAGATGGCTTTATAAATGTATATAATGCACATTAAGGTTAAAATCTAAAATAAATAACCCTTAAACCAATGTTTAAATGGCTTATACTTAAAGGGACATGAAACCCAAAAAATTTCTTTCATGATTTAGGTAGAACACACAATTTTAAACAACTTTCCAAATTACTTCTATTGTTTAATTTCCTTCCTTCTCTTATTATCCTTTGCTAAAAAGTTTATATAGGTAAGCTCAGGAGCAGCAAAGAACCTAGTTTCTAGCTGCTGACTGATGGCTGAATATATATACCAATTGTCATTGCCTCACCCATGTGTTCAGTTAGAAACCAGTAGTGCATTGCTGCTCCTTCAACAAAGCATACCAAGAGAATGAAGGAAATGTGATAATAGAAGTAAACTGTAAAGTTATTTAAATTTTTTTGTTCTACCTAAATCATGAAAGATTTTTGTTGGGGGTTTTATGTTTTATATATTACAAACTCATATTTGTATCAGTGCCTTTAAATATTATTTTGAGAGACAGCAATATCATTTTTCCATCAATATTCATTTTTATACAAATAACATTGCTAAATAATCACATACCATCAAAGATTGTGAACACTGGATCCACACAAATACAGGTATAAAACCCTTTATCCAAACTGCTTGGGACCAGAAAAGGTTAGGATTTTGGAATAGTTTGGATTATGGAATATTTGTATCTTTAAAATGG
This sequence comes from Bombina bombina, assembly GCF_027579735.1. NCBI lineage: Eukaryota > Metazoa > Chordata > Amphibia > Anura > Bombinatoridae > Bombina > Bombina bombina. The sequence continues at coordinate 638,921,288 of NC_069500.1, read as the reverse complement.
GACAGTTTGGAGATGGAACCTATTATAAACAACGTAATTTACGCAATATTTACATTTTATAGGTACCACTTATACACGTAACCTAAAGGTAGTTTTATATCATTTGTAATACCTTTGTATACATAGTAACATCAGAAACTGTATTTTTTGATTATTTTATTTAAAAAAAAAAAATATTAATTAAAAAGTTTGGATTTCAGAATAAGTTTGGAATTCCTGTATATATTAATAGTTTACTATTATGCATAATTATGTTTAATGTAATATTATTAATTTAAAATTCTAACAAAATATTACTCTTCTATATGTATATGTACTAACAAATACAGTTATCCAATGGAGATTAGTGGGGCATATTAGCAGAATGACAGCCTAGGGCAATTTTGAAGAAGCCCTGCAGTTAGGCTGGATCTATTGAGCTCTCATGGGGGCCCCTTTTGAGTTGATTGATGAGTTGTTTGAAGTTAGGATTGTTAGGAAGTAATACATCTAATGTAAAGGGGAATAGGGGATGCAATGTCTTCATGTTTTATAGGAGCATATTCCTTTTCAATACTGGGTGTCAGATACAATTCATTTGACACGTTAAAAGTAGTGCAAGAAAAAATGACTGAAAAAATGATTTCATTCTACTGTATTGCATTTAAATATTAATTACATTATCAACATTTAGTAGTTTTGATTTTTAACTTTGTTGCCTTTTCCTGAAAGACAAAGTCATTTTAAATTAACAGTTAAAAACAGAACTGAGCTCCAATACATGGTAACTTATTATTCTTCTGACTGATTATTCCTATATTATCTATTGGTTCTGTTTAATTCATATAACATTTATATTTTCAAAGATTTGCCATTTAGTGATCAAAACAATTGTTCATCCTAACTTTATACTTGCAAATGGGAGGTACCATTTTGACAAATACAATGATAGCAGGCACACATTTAGGCCTAGATTACAAATGGAGTGCTAATGACAGTGCAGAGTGCGCTATCAATATCGCAGGACCCTGCTAGGTTTAGCGCACAATCTGGTATTACAAGTTCATGGTTAAATTGAGTGACCAGAGAATATTTAGAATGGCTGACATCCCTTTGGAGCGCTTTATACTTTCATTTGATAGAGTAACCATGCTAAACATCGCTCATATTACAAGTTCAAAGTTAGGTGTTGCGTGCGAGGACAACACATAACAGTGCTAAAAAGTTAGTGTGACATGAGACCTGAAGTAAAGTGTTATGGCTAAAAAATATATAGAACAAAACACATGTAAAAAATATTAAAGTATTACAATCCTATACATACATATTAAATGCAAAATATAAGTTAATTATTGAAATAAATGTATAGATAGTGTATTAAAGAGATATGGGGTATATGGCTTGATTAGGATGGGCTGAAAGGTGTATTTATGTGTATATATTTTGTGTGTGTGTGTGTAGATTTTTTATATATAAATATATATACACACACAATTAGATCATGGCGTTTTGGATCTAATCAGACCCATTTATCAAATGGATAGATATCACAGGCAAACAAGAAAAAGCAGATTTACACAATGACTAAAACATACACTTTAAATACAGTTGAATCCACCATTGTATGCACCAACTGGCTTACGCTGTAAAGTGCCAATATTGGGACACACCCCCTTAGCCTCATACAACAACCCCATAGGAAGAATAGAGCCTAAATACGCCCATCAAGTTAAGATAACCTTTCTCTCCATATGTAAAACTGACATCACCAGATAGGTAAAGGTATAGCAAGTCATCTCACTCAAATGTCAAATACTGTGAGAATGAGGTTGTGCCACGATACAGCATGCTCAACGCCACCTATCCGTGCGAGTATCATGTAAGAAAAAAAAGGGACACAAAAGCTGGTGGATATTATGTATTGTAGTTAAATAAATAAGACAATTAAAAAAAAAAACATACCACCTCATAGCTAGAGAACAACTGGTAAGTCAATGCAATAAAGTGAATGCATATTATTAATAGTCCCATAAGACATGTCCATGCAAATGGAACATTTGTATACGTATATAATTGACATACACCCCAGCTTCCTAAACTTAAACAGTTTAATGGCAACTCCTGTCGATCTACTTAATGATATTAATCAAAGTCCTTTACAAAAAATACACAAAACCTCCTATGACAGCAATCCATTAAGGAAAGATCCAAAGTCCAGGACTGTGTTTATGGCCTTGGGCATAATAGTGTCCAACATATAGAATATAGATCCACTTGGTTTCCACTTGTAGCAGCATCTTGCCCCGATCACTGCCTCTATGCATAGGAGGAACATGATCTATGATCATAGATTGCAAATCAGGTACCTCGTTCAGAGAGAGGATGGCCAACCACAGGTTTGCTTTCAGGGAGGCCATCAAAAGTGGGAGTTCTGAACAACCTGTGTCTCTGCATTTTGCCTATAAACATAGTGTTCCTCGCATGCAGAGTGCCATAGAAGTCTACAGGAAGTCAGACTTCCAGATGTTAGCACGTCTGAGTCTTTCGTTCACACGCAAAGTTTTTTTTACCTGCAACTTGTAATATGAGCACAAGAATAGGAGTGCTGTTGATTTAAAGGGACACTAAACCCAAATGTTTTCTTTCATGATTCAGATAGAGCATGCAATTTTAAGCAACTTTCTAATTTACTCCTATTATCAATTTTTCTTAATTCTCATGCTATCTTTATTTAAAAAGCAGGGATGTGATGCATAGGAGCTAGCCCATTTTTGGTTGAGAACATGGGTTATGCTTGCTTATTGGTGGCTAAACGTAAGCCTCCAATAAGCAAGCGCTATCCATGGTGCTGAACCTAAAATGGGCTGGCTGCTCAGATTTATATTCCTGCTTTTTAAATAAAGATAGCAGGAGAACGAATACAAATTGATAATAGGAGCAAATTAGAAAGTTGATTAAAATTGAATGCTCTATCTGAATCATGAAAGAAAGAAATTGGGTTCAGAGTCCCTTTAACTTGCTTTATGTTAGAACTCACTGTACTGTATATTATGTTGCAAAAAATGTTAACAACATTTTCACAAAAGTAAATTAACAAAGGGGTCGATCCCAATCCTTTAGAAAAGCTAATGATTTTTGTACAAAATTAATCATTAAAGTCTTTGGGGATTTTTTTGATACACTTTTTTATAGGAATGTGTTAGGAGTTACTGGTGTTAATACTGTGGTCATGCCACTGACCCTTCCAGTAATGCCAATGACTCACCTCCACTCTGCTTGTCACATCACCACACTCAGCCACAACCACTCTGACACTTTCTGTAGCCTCTGAGACACCACTCACATTCCCAGATGGGCCGACCCCCAAACTTCCAGGTATCAGACACAATATAATATAAGGGAGCACTCAGATATCCAAATAGTGTGCTAGAACCAGGTCTCCACAAAACTAAGTCTTTATACAGGTAACCCTTGTGCTGGTTCAGTTTGCGCCGATTTAAAATACCACCTGTTCCTTATAATTATGTGACCACTATTGAGGAAATTGTTCTAGAGGCTCCTTAGCTGAAATCAGAAGATTTACAGAATACTTTTTGCCACCTGCATTTACAGTACAATACTGTACTACAGTGCACAGTCGGTACAGTGAACTGTATAGCATTTCTATCATGTGTAAGAAAGAGCAGTAACATTAAAAAAAAATCTTTATGCTGATCTTTTTCATATTAAAGCTAATATGAATTGTATATCTGTGTGCATGTAAAAAAATAAAGAAAAGAAAATGCTCTTTTTGTATGCAGCAAAGAAAAAAATGGTCTGCCTACTGGCTGATAAACAGAACTCCTACTGCCTTATTGGTGGACATGCGTTTAATAATGCTGTTTTTACATTTACAGCATTCATTTAGATATAATTTATTAGTATATATTATAAATTATTAAATATAATATTAAATTATGTATGTCAGTATTAAGGAGGGTCTGGAATTTAACTCATTTACTTCCCCCTGACTTTCATTATATAACTGGGTTCATATTACATTACAAGGTACCCACCCCTTTCTTGGGCTGCTCCCATAGACAGCGAACCACTCATTTATAAATTGCCAGTTAAGGTGCAATAATTCCTGGCTACAAATAAAAAAAAATCTACATCATAGGATATAATATATTAAAAGGGCACATACAGAAAAAAAGTTTATATTGACCATCCAATCACAAACAAATATCACAATCATGGGGAGGATCATCTCATTACATACTTACAACTACTTGCTTTATCCTTTTTACCAATATTCACAACAACGGGGTCAGGTTATATTCTTTGCCAAGGAAGGGCTTTGGGACCTGGATACTAGGCAGCAAATATTGACAGATATGTAATATTAGTTATATAGCACTGCAATGGAACAGAACACGGAGTTCCTCTGTTGCTCTATATGTCTGTGTATATGGAAGTCATAATGGTACAATTTTAAAATAAAACATTCCACTATGTATTTACTATCTATAATATCAATACATGCAATGTTTCCTCTCCTTTTAAGATTTCTAGAATAGTGTTTGATAACACTCCAATGTCAGTTTGCTCATGATCTGGTAGATGCGCATGCACACAGTCTACTACATTGAGAGAATTACATAAAAATAGTATGAATGGAAAGGGAGGTATATTTAGTTACAAGCACACCTTAAAGAAGGACTTTAATATGTAAAACATCATTTTGTTTTGTTGTATTTGGATGTAACTATACTGAGAAAAAAAGTTTACTTTTATGCTGTGAGGCATGTCACAATTCCCCAATAAAGCAAGGGGAATCTTGCATATCAGCTAGTGAGGAAGCAGTCACTAAAGACTTGCTGCATTTCGTATTCCTTTCAAATCAAACTAAATAGCTTTACCATTTTTATTATTATTATTATACTTTATTTATTAAGCGCCATCATATTCCGCAGCGCTGTCCATGGATACAATTCATTTAAATAAAACAATATAAGACTTGTAAGAGACAGGACAACATTTACAAACACATGCAGGAGGGATTGAGGGCTCTATTCCCGTGGGAACTTACAATCTTATAATTTTTCCCATATACAAATATTTTTAACAAGTTAACATAATGCTCTTTTAAATGCATGATACAGATTTTAGATTTTCAGATCTCTTTAACAAGAATGGCAAATCTATGCATTTTGTTAACAGAAACATAAAATAAAACAGTCTTACTTCCTGTCCAATTGTTTAACACTGTTGTTATCCACAAACTCTCTGGGGCCCATTTATCAAAGGGCTTGCGGACCTGATCCGACACTGCGGATCAGGTCCGCAAGACCTCGCTAAATGCGGAGAGCAATACGCTCTCCGCATTTAACATTGCACCAGCAGCTCACAAGAGCTGCTGGTGCAACGCCGCCCCCTGCTGACTCGCGGCCAATCGGCCGCCAGCAGGGGGGTGTCAATCAACCCGATCGTATTCGATCGGGTTGATTTCCGGCGATTCCTGTCCGCCTGCTCAGAGCAGGCGGACAGGGTTATGAAGCAGCGGTCTTTAGACCACTGCTTCATAGCTTGTGTTTCTGGCGAGTCTGAAGACTCGCCAGAAACACGGCCCTTCAAGCTCCATACGGAGCTTGATAAATGGGCCTGTTTGTCTGATACAATGTTTCTTTGAATTGATCCTCTCCTGGTTTCAATGCTGTTTTCTTAAAAATCCGTTTGTTTCACAGCCAAGATGTTTGAAAGTAGAATAAAAACACTAGTGCCCAAAGAAAAAAACCTGGAGATAGTGTAAGATTTATTCAAACACATTATATTGCTTGCAAACGTAAATTTAAATGCAGCCACAAATTTAGTCTTGAGAAGTCAGCAATGTGCACTTTAAGTTCTGAGAATTAGAAATTGCTTAATTCGCAAAAAGCTAAAATACATGAAAAGAGGACAATTAAATAATGAAAATATATTGCAAAGTTGTTTTATTATTTATAACAAAATAAAGTATATATAAATGTCAAGGTGTGTACTGTCCCTTTAAGGGTTAAATGCCATTATCTCCTGGCAATATGGTGATATGATGTACCTGAGGTACTAAACAGGTACAGAAAGACATTTGGCAAAGTATTAAAAACTTTCTTCCGTGTTCACACATGGGGGCCGATTTATCAAAGCGTCAAACTCTGTGCATTTGCTGTAGTCAATACACTTGCCAGACATCGCTGCCACAAATCCCCATACGACACCCATATTTATTAAAAAGTCTGTCAAAAACACGCGCTTCAAGTACAGAGCGATGAGCATCGGACTGTTGATAAAAAGGAGTCATCAATGTCGCAGATATTCTGTTTTTTCCAACTTTATTTATACCATATCATTACTGTCCATGAACAAGCACATTTCTCTAAAGCTAATATTTTATTTTTCATCTGTTAATGTCCAAGAAATAGCTAGATTTATACCTGAACAAACAATAATATTGCATAGAAAGTAATTTTTATTTGTTATACAAAAAAATTGATATATGGCATTTTCACATAAATTAATGTGTATTTGTATTTCTAGAAATCATGATATGACTATCTCATTTGTTTTTCTTTTTTTTAAATGATTATTAATGCTAGAATTTGCACATATATCTTTGCATATCTGACATTATCTATATATATATATATATATATATATATATATATATATATATATATTTGTGTGTGTGTGTGTTATGTCAGAAATCTTTTCCAAACATATTTACATGTCCCTAAATTTTATTTTGTTCTAAACAATGTTGTCATTCATATCGCTGTGTTTATTTATACCACTATATGTATATAGTATAAATATATTATTATTCTGAGGAAGAATAATTGCTAATATAACATATAATCAGGGTATCATAGGTATTTATTTGCAAACAATGGATATTTTAAGAGCTGGGCCCGTTTTCTCTCTGCACCTCTGTAACCCTTCCTAATTGCAGTCTAGTTTGTAACACCACCCCTACACAGGTGTCATAAAATGGGCTGGCATATAAGATGACATTTCTTAATGAAAATGAAATTCAAGAGAAGGAAGAAAAACACTGACAATATCATGACAATAAAGAGGTGATTTTAATTTCTGCTGTATCTTATTCATGACAGTTTAATGTTAGGTTAAGATTATATTGAATCAAACATCATTCGATTTTTAAAATTATTATAAAAAATATTACACTGTGTGTCCTAATGTCATCATCAATGTTTAACGTAAATAATAATTTCACATATACATACTTTCAAAGTATAATACACAATGTAACAAATGGCATTTACAAGTTCTGATGACACAAGTATCGAGCAATTTGATTAGTTAGTGATAGTTTAAAATGTATATTTAAATCAAATTGGCTGATGTCATAAATCATGTGATTATGCATTTCCCAATCAAAAGCTGTGGAAAATAAAAGTAGTTTGTGGATTGTTTTGGAGTTTGAGTAATGCGTCCAATTTGTTGCGAAGTATTGCATCAAATTTGGTGTGAAATGCAGTGGGACTTGTATTACATGCGTTAAACATGGTGAAATTAGATTGATCAAAAAAAGTAAGTTAGCTATAGTATGTAATGTATTTATTTCATTTGTATCCCTATATCTACTAGTCCTGCTGCCAGATAGACATTACCTGTCATTAAAACTACTTTTGAAATGAATCTGTCCCTTGAAATATGTGTATATAATATTATTATTTAACATATTATTTAGATACTGAACATGCATCTTTGTTGTCTGTGTGATTTAGAAAGAGTATACAATTGTAATCAACTTTCTAATTTACATAAATGTATAATAAGCGTCATTCTCTTGCAGCATCTAACATAACCTTTCTGGGTTTTCAGACTCCCCTTGATTTCTATGGCATTCACGGCCTCAAGGGTGGCAGTTTGAACGATAGGTACGCTTTGTGGAAAAGACGCAAGCATACCTGTTGAATGTTTGATAAATTGGGAAGAATGTCAAATAGAGACAAATGTAAATTTGAAACATCTGGAATGACGCAAGCATCGATCTGCGTCGGATTGACGCATGTCACACATTTCAACATTTGACGAAGTTGATATTTTGTTAATTACGTCGGATTCAATTTGCGTCGAATATGACGCGAGATTCAAGTGGATTCCATCGTGTTATCAGTTGAAGCTTTGATAAATCTGCCCCATAGTATTCAGATGGGGGAAAAAAAGATGTGCCCGAAAATATCCATTTAAAAAAACTGCATTATGGCCCTAGGGCCTAAGGTTAGGCATAAATGAGCTAAGTTATGGCATATTTGTAAATACTTTTCACTTTAAACAATATTTGCTGCGCCACTCTAGCTGTTGCTAGGGACTCGGCACCTGCTTCTTGTTGCCTAGCGGGGAGTCGGCTCCTGTCTGCATGCAGCAGTGACGTCATCGCCGCACGCTCCTTCGTTCAAGAAGCCGGTTGGGATCTCCTGTGGCGCGAATCATGGTCCTATGTAAGTGACTCTATTGCTACCTATCACTGCCAAGTATAGGTGTTACTTACTGTTCTCCTGGGTGTTATTGTATGCTGGACTGTTATATTATTGCTGATCCCTGCTTGTCTGACCACTCTGCCTGTTTACCCCTTAACTGCTCGATTGATATACTGCTGCTGAACTCTGCATGTCTAACCACTCTGCCACTTTATCTCTTAACTGCTGGATTGATATACTGCTGTTGAACTCTGCTTGTCTGACCACTCTGTCTGTTTACCTCTTAACTGCTGGATTGATAAACTGCTGCTGAACTCTGCTTGTCTGACCACTCTGCCTGTTTACCCCTTAACTGCTGGATTGATATACTGTTGCCGAACTCTGCCTGCCTGACCATTCTAGTGGTTTACCTCTGGACTGCCTTGCTGTTACAAACCCTGCCTGCCTGACCTTTCTAGTGGTTTACCTCTGGACTGCCTTCCTGTTGCCGCTGAAGACTATCCTGCCTGTGGTGAGTGCCATTAACCTCATTTTGCAAACTTTCTCTGCTCTGGGATATTCCCTATCATTCTGGCTCGACGCCGGGATAACAAGACTACTGGCCGAGTTCGGTCTGATAGTGGAATATCCCACGAGCACTACATTATACTTGGGCCATGGAGCCAGATGAGGTAGCAAGAGTGGTTTATCTTCAGGGACAGATGTTGGGAACCCATACCACCCAGTTGCAGAGTGTGGATTCCAAACTAGAGACTATAACCACTCAACTCTCTGCACTAGTTGCAGCAAGGAATACGCTCCTGTTGTTGTACCGCCAGTCTCTGCTCCTAGTACTACGGCTTCTTCCCCTGCTTCTGGAAGCATTCCCTGGATACCATTTCCTGACAAATATGAAGGTACTACTGATTGTAGGGGTTTTCTTAACCAGTGCTGGCTGCATTTCCGTAACGATCCTCGCACCTTTCAGTCTCACAAATCAAAGGTCACCTTTATCATTTCCTTACTGAAAGACAAGGCCCTAGACTGGGTCTCTCCCCTTTTGGAACAGAACGCTCCACTCCTGCATGATGCTGATGCTTTCATTTCTGCATTTTCTCTCCTGGATCTCCACCAGGGCAATAGAACTGCAGCACAATTCGCCATCAAGTTTTGCACCTTGGCACTTGAAACCACTTGGGATGGCAGTGCTCTCAAGGCAGCCTTTAGGAGGGGTCTGCATGAACGCATCAAAGATGAACTTACTTATTGTGATATTCCTTCTTCTTTGCATGACTTTATAACACTTTGTATCAGACTGGACTCTCACTTCCAGAAAAGACAAGCCAAGAGAGACAGAACTCGGAGGGTCCTTCCCTCCCGTCCTATTTGTCCGGTTTCTGCAGTATCCTCTACCCCTTCAACAGCTCCAGTTACCCCAGTAGAGGAACCCTTGGATCTCTCCTCCTTTATATTTATCTTTTCTTTATTGAGTTATATCAAAGGTGTACAGGACGTCAAAAGACAAATACAAATACACATATAAAAGGTTTCTCCACAGAAACAAATACAATATACACAAAAAAGTACGAGAAAAAAAAAACAAAACAAAAATAGGGAGTAGAATATTGTTCAAGTCTATCAGAGTTACTGCTTTGTTACATAATCTTTCTCTTGGGTCCCTGTATCAATTGAAAACTATGTCGTAAATTTATTTTCCAGAACAGTTAGAGAGCATCATACCTAGAAATTCAAGATAGTGAAGTGTTTTCAATGTCCATCTCTTATGCAGTGAACAACTTAAAGAGTACACGCATATATATATATATGTAGCAATTTCCAAAATATTTGTTTGCCTTGTAACATCTTGTGTCAGGGCCTACTAATGTCAAGTAGGCAGATAAGGTAAGTAAGGTAGATAAGGGGTGGGGGGGGGGAAGGAATGCCGCATCAGTGCATGTGGACCTCTTGTTTTGCTATGTTCTAAGGTGATAATGTGATTCCCAAAAAAACATCATTTCTGCAAAATAATCTAGTCTTCCCACTGTATAATAATAAAACCTTTCTAACGCTAAGTTAATTCTCATTTGTGCTAGCCACATCGATAACGTTGGTTCGGATTCTGATTTCCATAGCCTGGGGATAACTTGTTTTGCGCTACATATAGCCAATTGGAAGAGTGTTGTGTGCTGTTTGAAGGGGAATTTGGGAATAACGTGAAATAGATATACTATGGGGTCTAATGGAATATCATAGTTCAGCAACTTACATAACTCATCATTGATACTCTTCCAAAAATTTTCTATTTTAGGGCATTCCCACCATATGTGGAAGGGGGTCCCTTTGCCTGTACATCTTCTCCAGCATCTGTCTGACGCCGCAGGGAAGATGAATTTTAGCCTATGTGGAGTAAGGTACCAACGTAGCAAAAATTTATAGTTTGTTTCTAATAAGGTTGCTGAGTGAGCAGATTTCGCTGTATTTTGAAATACTAGTAGCCATTCTTGTTCTGTAAGAGTGTATGGGAGTTCTTTGTGCCATGAGCTGATTGTTGGTGATTTTAAAATCTCTTGAGGTATGAGTAAGAGTTGATATAGAGAGGAGATCATATGTGTCTGTGGAAAGTCTTGAGTGCAATATTTCTCTAGTGTAGTACGGTCTCTTATGATCAGATGTTTGTGTCCATGGGAGTCTATAAAGTGTTTAAGCTGTAGGTATCTTAACCAATTTGTAAAACGTGTGGTAGACAGCTCTTCTAGGTGTTGTCTGGGGACCAGTTTTCCCTCATCAATTAAAGTGTATAGTGGGAGCAGACAGTCTAAACCACTCGGTATTTTCGGCGTTAAGGACATCCCTATTGGAAAGTCAGCATTAGACAGTGCAGTTGTCAAGGGAGAGGGGATCGTAGATATGTGTTTATGTCTGTGGAGCACGTGTAGCCATACTTCGAATGTTTCTTTTATTATTGGGTATTCTTTAGTCAATAGTGGTTGGTTCCCCCTAGGCTGCCAACAGTATGACCCTAATTGAACGGATTTAGTGAGATCATGTTCCAGTGTAACCCAAAGTCTATTATAGTTTAAGGGGAGTGTGCACCAATCTACTATTCTTCTCAGAAATACTGCACTCCGGTATTTAGATAAGTCTGGTACTCCTAGGCCCCCAAATTTTTTTGGTAAGTAAAGGGTAGTTCTGGCAATTCTGGGTGGGCGTTTTCTCCAGATATACGAATTCACTACTGTCTGAAGCCTGGAAACATATGCTTCTGGGAGCGGGATAGGGAGAGTCTGAAATAGATAGAGTATCTTTGGGAGAATGGTCATTTTAGTTACTCCAATTCTGCCTAGCCACGATATTTGTTTGTGTAACCATAAGGACGTGTCTCTATGGATACTGGCCATTAAAGTTTCATAATTCAGATCAATTAGTTTTTGTTTGTCGCTAGTAAGGTGGATACCTAAATATTTTAAAGCTGTCTGTTGTATCTGATAGGGTACATGGGACTGAAGTTTTTGAATATCTGTGTTATTTAGGTTAATAGGAAGGATTTCTGATTTAGTATGATTGACCGAATAATTGGAGCATCTGCCAAACTCCACCAGGGAGCTCTGAACCGCAGAGAGAGATGTGAATGGGTGTGTTAGAGTCAACAATAAATCGTCTGCGTATAGTGCAAGCTTATGGTGGGTGGAACTTATGTTAAATCCGTGAATATCAGGGTTGCGTCGTAGGTTTGTGGCTAGAATTTCCATTGAAAGGACAAATAGTAGAGGGGATAATGGGCAGCCTTGTCTGGTGCCATTTGATATAGTAAATGAGGTAGATAGGATCCCATTTACTTTAATTTTGGCCGTCGGGTTAGAGTAGAGGGCAAATATTCTGGAGATGAAACTGTCAGGGAAGCCGAATTTTTTTAAAGTCAAAGTCAGAAAGGTCCAGTCCAGTCTGTCAAAAGCTTTTTCAGCGTCAGTTGAAAGTAGAATAGAGGGTATGTTGTGATTAGTAGCGTATTGCATTAATTGAAGTACCTTTACGGTATTGTCTTTTGCCTCTCTCTGCGGCACAAAGCCCACCTGGTCTGGATGGATCAGCCGGGGTAAGAATTTATTGATTCTGGTGGCTAGGATCTTCGCGTAAATCTTCACGTCTACATTTAGAAGTGAGATCGGGCGGTAGTTTGAGGGGATTGTGGGATCTTTACCCGGTTTAGGTATAACAGTCACTATAGCTTCAAGCATGGAATGTGGAAGCTTAGGTTCTTGGTCGATCTGATTAAAAACAGAGAGTAGATGTGGTAGTAACAGGTGTTTAAACTTTTTGTAATAGGAGTTTGTGAGTCCATCAGGACCCGGACTCTTCCCCGCTTTCAAGGACTGTATTGCTGTATTAATCTCCTCTACTGAGATTGGGGCGGTGAGGGACTCCAGGTCCTCAGATGGGATAGTAGGTACAGTTATCCGGTCTAGGTACTCAAGACATTGTGCTCTATGGTTCTCTTTATTTCTATTGGGGACCAAATTATAAAGGGCCGCATAATAGCCTCTAAATATCTCAGCTATTTTGTAAGAATCTACTGTGGTGCCTCTATTCTCATCTTGTAGTGCGGCGATAAAGTGCGTGGCTTGTCTAGTTTTAAGCGCTCTCGCCAGTAATTTGCCAGGTCTATTACCTTCCACAAAAAACTTCTGTCTTAGTTTTAAAGCTTGTGTTTGTGCCGTGTGTTCTAAGAATGTCATAAGGTTGCTTTTAGCTTGTTCTCTTTTGGATTTCAGTGATGTATCTTGGGGGTTCAGTGTATGGGACCTATCAAGCTGTTGGAATTTGTCGGTAAGATCCTGATGGCATGTTTTAAGATGTTTTCTTTGTGTGGCTTTAATTTTTATTATCTCACCCCTTAGAAAGCATTTATGGGCTTCCCACAGAATATTTGGGGCAATGTCCGGAGTACTGTTGCTTGAGAAGTATTCAGTTAGTGCTGCATTTATTTGTTGAAAAGTGGGAGCGTCATTAAGTAAGGCGTCATCAAAACGCCATTGGAAGGGCCTGAAAGGAAGGGAAGTCCATTGTGTGGTACATATGACAGCCGAATGGTCTGACCATGCAGTGGGGGAGATATCAGTATGTGTGACTGAGGATATAGTTAGGTGGTCTATGAGGATATAGTCAATGCGTGAATGGGATCGCTTAGATGCTGAATAAAAAGTAAAACTTTTACTAGTAGGGTTGTGAACACGCCATGGATCGTGTACTCCTAGCAACAGTAGGTCATCTCTAATAGATTTAAGCGCTCTTTTCGATAATTGGGTTTGGGTTGTTGAACTGTCTAAAAGTGGGTTTAATGGTGTATTAAAGTCGCCCCCTATAATTAATGAACCTTTGTGGAAAGCTAAAATTTTATTAAAAATATTGCGGAAAAAGGTTGCCTGGTGGGTGTTGGGGGCATAAACATTGACTAACGTGGTTGGTTTGCCATATAGCAGGCCCAGTATGGCCACATATCTCCCTTCATTGTCCCTTTCCACTTGCTGCATATGAAATGGTAATGACTTGTGTATTAAGATACTGACTCCTGAGATTTTTTTTATCTGGATGGCTACTATGATAATGGGTGGGATATAGGGTTGTGAAGAATTTAGGTTCCTGTTCTTTCAAGTAGTGGGTTTCTTGTAAAAATAATATATCAATTTGCCTATGTGTAATGTCAGCAAAAGCTACCCGCCTCTTGTGGGGATTGTTAAACCCTCTAACATTCTGTGACATGAATCTAACCTGTTTTCTGCTTGTCATAGCTCAGCGAATACCCAGGGCTGACCTATGGGGAGATGCAGTAGGGAACCTTATAACTCTGATCCTATCATGTTGATAAAGAGGTGTTCTCGTTAATGTTATGGTGTGGATAAACCTCACGTTAAGCAGTATAGCATGTCTCTGTATCCTGTGGAAAAAAACAACAAACAAACAACAAAACAACAATATAAACTTAAACAAAAACAAGTAAAATGACATAAAATGTCACTCAATAGGGAAAGAATAGCCTATCCCATTTTATATTAATAAACATTTAGAGAACTAGATAGTCTTATGCGGTGTAGCAGTCAATAAGTTCTTTCTCTTTAGATCTTTAACAAGTAAACCATTTTTGGAACTTAAACATTTCTGACTATAAGGAAAAAGAGAGGGCCAAATGTTCATCTTGGTCTACCTCTGCGAAAAGTGTGAATCTACCTCACCCAGTTGTAGAGTTGGATCTTCAGGTGTTATCCGAATTTAGAACCTCCTGCATCTTCCCAGTCTTTCTGGGTCTTTGTTTTTGCCAAGGCGGTTTTAGTGGTCTCGTGGGGTTCATTGGATCGGTGTATTCAGGGTTACCACTGGTTGCCACAGAGGGTGGGGGGTCCAGCCCCAATGTTGCACATATTTCTGAGATTTCCTCTGGTGTTTTGCAGATGTGTTTTACTCCTTTATAGGAAATGTTGAGGAAGCAGGGGAACCCCCACCTATACGGAATAGCTTTGGCTCTGAGCATAGATGTTAGTGGTTGGAATTCCCTGCGTCTCTGTAAAGTGCGGGGGGCTAGGTCCGCAAATATTTGCAGGTGGAAATTTTGGAAGGTTATGTCCTTAATCTGTCTAGCCGCTTTAAGTATTTCTTCTTTCGTTTGATAGCTTTTAAGTCTAAGGACCACATCGCGTGGTGGAGCTTGATCTGCCGGTTTAGGCCTGAGCGCTCTGTGAGCTCTATCTATATCCATGTCCACTTCGGATGTGGAGCCCAGTAGCGACACAAAAAGGCCTTTCAGGAACTCAGGGATGGTGTTTGGTAAGACAGATTCTGGAATCCCTCTAACACGTAGATTCTGGCGGCGTTCCCTGTTCTCCAGGTCCTCCAGTTTGTCCTGCAGCTGCATAATTAATAAGTCGTGTGTCTGTGTGGTAGTTTGCAATGTGGATATCTCAGATTGATTAAATTCTACATCTTCCTCCAGCGTTTCAACCCGATTTCCCACTTCTGTGATATCTTTTCTCAAGCTGGCCATTTCTTCTTTGATACACTCTCTGACTTTTACCACAATATTGTCTAGGTCATTCTTAGAAGGTATGGTAGCCAGGAACGCTTTAGAAAGCTGAACTGGAGTGTCTGTGTCGCTATCTTCACTGCTTGATGCAGATGCTGTGGGTTGTTGTGAAAGTTCTGCTGTCAAACTAGAAGGTTGGGTGTCTGACATTTTAAAAAAGGAGCTCACCGAGCTGCGTGCAGCAGCAGGTTTTTTAATGTCTTTGCCTACTTTTGATGCTCTCTTTGGTGACATCTCTGTTCCTCTATAATAGGTACTTGCTGGTTTAGTAAAATTTTCAATAAATCTGTAGATGAGTAAAGGGTATTTTATGCAGGGTTTTCTCAGCATCTAGTGCTGGTGGGTACTATAGAATCTCCCCCACAAAGTGGGCTGTGATCAGGTTAAGAAGTGTCCGTTACATCTCTGTAGGTTGTAACCTAATTAGTGTGATCTACCAGTTGATACTTAATTGTGTCATCACAATGTGGCTGCAAGTGAATTAAGATTTCTAGTTCTTAGCCCCTCATGTTGCAGTACCCCACCATATGTATTTTGCAAAGAGTCCCCAGAAGTTTCATCTGTGCTTTTTTTTGTTTTAAACCCCCATCGGCTACTGCCGCAATTACCTTTGGTCAGTTTTTGTCCGGTAAAGTCCTGGATCGGGTATTACCCCTTACCACTGCTGCTTTAGCCTCATGCGCAGCTGAAAATTTACAGCCGTGTGGAAAAAGATGGCCGCTGTTGGTTAGGCCCTATTGCTGAGCGCTATTGAAGTAAGCGCATTTATGTCTCCTGAGACTTTATTGTCGCCTAGTTTTGTCCGGTATCTGGTCCACACCGGTTTACGAGTGGCTACAAGGCTGCTGTTGGTTTTCTGCTTTGCGCCTCATGAAGATATGGGCATCGGCTCCCGGAGCTCACACTAGTGCGCGGCCATTACTCTCGACGGCCGGCTCCGCCCCATCTCTCCTCCTTTAAACCTTCAGAGTCTGAAAGACAGAGAAGAAGGAAATTGAGACTATGCTTTTATTGTGGAACTAACACCCACCAACTAAAGACTTGGGAAAAGCCAATGCTTAGGGGATAACACTGGGGTACCTCTAAGCATGATCACTACTAAATCCCCTCACTCCTCTTGGATTCTGGTACCTGTTACCCTTACCTTCAGAATACTGTGCACACTCAAGTCTGACTCTTCATTGATTCAGGGGCAACTGGAAACTTTCAAGCTGGCTTGCCTCTTCTGCAGAAAAGACATTGTCTCAAAATAACTACTCTGGATGGCACTCCCTTTGGTTCAGGGTTAATCTATTTTGAGTCAGCACCCCTGACCCTGACTGTGGGAGTCCTTCATACCGAACAGCTGCAGTTCAAGGTCATTCATTCCCCAGCACAGCCTGTCATCCTTGGTCTTCCTTGGCTTCCTATACACAATCCACAGTTCGACTGGGCTGAAGAACAACTGGCCTCCTGGGGTACCTCCTGTTTCCACTCTTGCCTTGCTAAAGTCACTCTTCAAACACAGTGTGGATAGGCGCTAAAAGCGGAGTCTTCACAATTTCATTTTAAAATAAAATATAAAAGAATTCTAAAAGATATATTTCTATATATATGGTGAAGCTAAATTCTTATAGCATAAAAACAACAGCAAGAGCTATTAGCAGATTATATAGAAATACAATCGATTTACTCTTCATACATAAAACATCAGCAAAAACTTCCAGCATATTATATGGAAATACATACGATTAGGTCTTTGAGGCTACCCAAATAGTATAGGTGAACACTATAGTCCTGGGACATCTCACAATTAGACAGAAAGTTAAAAATGGATGGTACACTTTTGGCCTGTAGGTACTTCAAAGAGTAAGTTAATATTCCTTATTTGTTTGGTAATAAGCCTAATAAGGCTGGGGGATAATATATTAGTGTAGTTAGTACTTGACGCTATATCTTCGGTATGTGTGATATTACCTTCCTGCTTGGGAGTCAGCCTGCCATGGCTAATGGGAAAAATATACCTTACAGTACCTCTGTTATCCGTGATTTTGTGCAAATCTTCTATCTTTCAAAGTTGGGAGCAGCCGTAAAAGCAGCCTCCTTGCTCTGGTGATTATTTTTCAATGGCGATTTCCACAATGACATCACACGCCAAATACCACCTGTTCGGAGTTTGCCTGCCAAGATATATTGGTCTAGATTCCTTATGCTTAATCCTGCTCTTAGTACAACGTACGCAGGATAGAATAACACCAATCTCTGATGTTAGAATGCAAAGAGTGTCTCTTTTTCTTAGTTGCGTTTGGTCAAACAATTTGATTCTCAAAAGCATACAAAAATAGCCTCAGACCATCAACATGTTTCACCCACTCATGGGGCTTTATCAAGGTAGTACTTGGCTGTAGATTCAAGCTTTAAATACACCTCACAACATCCTGATTGGTTGTAATTCAGCAGGTGATCAGCAGGTAATCATAGCTTATTAAGGTGGTATTGTGACGTTTATTGTCCAGCGGGTAATAGTGGTTTATTAAGGTGGTATTAAAATGTTTATTGCTAAGGATGTTCAAAGATAATTCTTTTCATATTCCATATTATTTCCAGACTGTATCCACATTCAGATAGAAATCCAATGGTATTTTAAACAGTTGCAGATATGTTAAATTTTATTTGCAACATCTTATCTTTCCTTTTCTTTCCAAAATCAGGGTTTACATTGAGTGTCACCAAAAATTCTGTTCACATTCAGAATCTATACCTCAAAGAGCATACATCCAAATTAATTTATTATATATTAGTACAAAAGGTTATGATAGATGTTAAATGCCCTTGTCTTAGTCAAGATTGTATCCCTTAGGAAACATATATAAGGATTAGGATCCTATACAGAGATACTATTATAAATATTCATTTTATTTTTTGATATCGTCCTTATATACAAGATTCATCGAATAGTGGTTGAGGAATCAAAGGTATACATAGGTTTTAAAAGGAAAACGGCACTTGGTATAGATGATATGTATCGGCTATTCTATTAGAAAAGGAGGTAAATATAACTCAGAATTCAGGCCATATGGAAACAATGTGTTCCAATTATAGATTAATTCTGCTTCCTTATACAAAAGTCTTTCTTCAAAATCCCCCCCCCCTTCCAATCAGGCCATATTTTACAGATACCCCAGTATTTCAAATGTTGTATGTTATTATCATGTATCTCTTGAAAGTGCTTATATAGATGTGTGTCTAAATTGCCTTTCTCAATACAACATAGGTGTTCTCTTATCCTATCCCTTAGGCTCCTAGTAGTTTCCCCCAAGTATATAAGATTACATGTACATTGAATCATGTATATTACCCCTTTTTGTGTGCATCTATTCCATTCCACTTTGATCACCGAACTCTATGACTCACTCCAGAATGCTCGCTTCTTCACCAAGCTGGACTTACGTGGGGCATACAATCTGATCTGTATCTTCCCAGACCACGAATGGAAGACTGCCTTCCACACAAGATCAGGGCATTACGAATACGTTTGCAGTCTTCCAGGCATTTGCCAATGATGTCTTCCGTGACCTCCTCAATCGCACTGTCATTGCCTACCTGGATGAAATGCTTATTTTCTATTCCATTTTAGAGTAGCATCATAAGCACGTGAGACAGGTACTTCAACATCTCAGCGACAATTCTATGGTAGCCAAACTAGAAAAATGTGAGTTTGACCAAGTTCAGATCCAGTTCCTTGGTTATGTAATCTTGAAAGAAGGTTTTGTCATGGATCCTGCTAAACTCACCGCAGTTTTAGAATGGCCTCAACCTACTTCATTAAAGGAACTACATAGATTCTTGGGGTTCTCCAATTATTACCGCAAGTTTATAAAGAACTTTTCTCAAACAGTGGCTCCTCTCACGGAATTGACAAAACAGAACAAAGACTGTAAACATTGCCCCCTGAGGCCACATATGCCTTCACTCGTCTAAAAAAGGCTTTCTGTTCTGCTCCTGTGCTCCGCCATCCTGATCCTGACCTACAGTTGATGCTTCCAAGATAGGGGCTGGAGCAGTTCTAACCCAAAGAGATCCTTTAACCTCCAAGTCGGACCCTGTAGCCTTATTTTCCAAAAGCTTTACTCCTGCTGAGAGGAATTACGATGTGGGTAATCGTGAACTCTTAGCCATTAAGATGGCCTTGACTGAATGGCGTCATTGGTTAGAAGGCACCGCCAATCCCATTCAGATTCTCACTGGCCACAAGAATCTGACTTACCTAGAGACTGCTCATCGACTCAATCCTCGACAGGCCAGGTGGGCCTTGTTCTTTTCCGGTTTTAACTTTGTGGTCTCTTGTCTTCCTGGGACCAAAAACAAGAAGGCTGACGCCCTTTCCCATCGGTTTCCTCACTCAAGTGATTCCTCTGAAGCTCCTATTGGACACATCATACCTCCCTCCTGTGTAGTTGCTCAATTGAATACCACCCTTCTTCAAAGACTGCAACGTGCCCAGTCTAGTAAACCTCCTGAAGCCCCCGTAGCTTCTGATATCTTTTTTGTACCTCTGAACATCCTGGTTTCACAAGGACTTTTAAGCGTCTTTCCCAACACGTATGGTGGCCTACTATGAAGTCTGACGCTCAGGATTATGTGAAAGCCTGCATAACTTGTGCAGCCAACAAAACTCCAAGATCCTTGCCTCTATGCTTGCTCCAACCATTGTCCATTCCCAAACAACCATGGACACACATAACAATGGATTTCATTGTGGACCTTCCTCCTTCTGACAACCATAGAGTTATCTGGGTTGTGGTGGATCGCTTTTCCAGACTGGCTCATTTTGTACCCCTAACCAAATTGCCTTCTGCCGAAGAATTGTCATCTCTTTTTCTCTTGCATGTGGTATGACTTCATGGCATTCCTGTGAATATTCTTACCGACAGAGGTCCACAGTTAATCTCTACCTTTTGGAGAGCCATTTGTAAGTTGATTGGAACCACTGTTTCCTTGTCTTCTGGCTACCATCCTCAGACCAATGGACTAACTGAGGGAGTAAACCAGGATCTTGAAGCCTACCTTAGAGCCTTTGTCAACGCTCTCCATACAAACTGGTCTGAGATGTTACCCCTAGCTGAGCTAGCAAGAAACACTCATTGGCACTCTTCGATGTTCTCCATTTAAAGCCGCAGCAGGGTATCAACCTTGTGTCTTCCCTCTTTCTGCTCAGTCCACTCATTGGTATCGTATTCGCTCTCAGCTACATTCAGCTGTTTCTAGATATAAAAAGTTTGCTGATCGTCATATAGCTTCTGTACGTGCCATCTCAGTAGGTGAACGTGTTTGGGTCTCTACTCGACATATTCGTCTACGTCAACCCTGTCACAAATTGGGGCCTAGGTTTATCGGTCCTTACAAAGTCCTGAAAAGACTGTCTCCTGTTGCCTACAAAGTGGCCTTGCCCAAAACCCTGCTCATACACCCAGTCTTCCACATCTCACTACTCAAGCCTTACATCAAGAATAGATATACCTGGCTCCGAGCTCCTCGTCCTCCGCTCCTGGTCCATGGTGACTGTGAATATGAGGTTGCTAAGATCCTGAACTCCAGATACAGGCGCAGACAATTGCAGTATCTGGTACATTGGAAGGGTTACTCTGTGGCGGATCGTTCCTGCCCGTGATGACAATGCTTCATCTTTGGTCTCCAAATTCTATGCTGCTCATCCTTTCCGGCCGACTCTGGTTCCCGGAGGGACCCCTTGAGAGGGGGGCTATGTCACGCCGCTTTAGCTGTTGCTAGGGACGCAGTGTCTGATGCTCGTTGCTTAGGGGGGAGTCAGCTCCTGTCTGCATGCGGCATTGACGTCATTGCCGCACGCTCCCTCGTTCAGAAGCCGGTCGGGATCTCCTGTGGCACAAATCCTGCGCCTATGTGACTCTATTGCTACCTATCACTTCCCAAGTATAGGTGTTACTTACTGTTCTTCTGGGTGTTATTGTATGCTGGACTGTTATATTGTTGCTGACCCCTGCTTGTCTGACCACACTGCCTGCTTACCCCTTAACAGCTGGATTGATATACTACTGCTGAACTCCGCTTGTCTGACCACTCTGCCTGTTACCCCCTTAACTGCTGGATTGATATACTGCTGCTGAACCCTGCCTGACCATCCTAGGGGTTTACCTCTGGACTGCGTTGCTGTTGCCGAACCCTGCCTGACCTTTCTAGTAGTTTACCTCTGGACTGCCTTCCTGTTGCCGCTGAAAACTATCCTGCCTGTGGTGAGTGCCACTTACCTCATCTTGCAAATTTTCTCTGCTCTGCGATATTCCCTATCAATCCGGCTCAACGCTGGGATAACAAGACTACTGGCCGAGTTTGGTCTGATAGTGGAATATCCCACGAGCATTACAATATTTCTTTTTTGCATTAACGGAAGTGTCTAAAAAACGTAATGTCTGTGTACAAAATGTTTATACCCCACGTCTCCCTTGTTAAAAACAGACTTCAAATCATGTCCATTGTTTTCAACAGAAAATTAACCCATTATTTGATGATGATAATAGCAGAGAAGTTTAAAGCTTGATGCTTAAGCAACTTTGTAATTTACTTCTATTAACTTTTCTTTGTTCTCCTTGTATCTCTATTTGAAAAGGCAGCAATGTAAGCATAGGAGCCGGACCGTTTTTTGTTCAGGATACTGGATAGCGCTTACTGATTGGTGGCTACATTTATTACTACATACTAAAAGGAAATACTGAGTCAAGAGAAGCACTGTACAGGGAGTGCAGAATTATTAGGCAAGTTGTATTTTTGAGGATTAATTTTATTATTGAACAACAACCATGTTCTCAATGAACCCAAAAAACTCATTAATATCAAAGCTGAATAGTTTTGGAAGTAGTTTTTAGTTTGTTTTTAGTTATAGCTATTTTAGGGGGATATCTGTGTGTGCAGGTGACTATTACTGTGCATAATTATTAGGCAACTTAACAAAAAAAAAATATATACCCATTTCAATTATTTATTTTTACCAGTGAAACCAATATAACATCTCAACATTCACAAATATACATTTCTGACATTCAAAAACAAAACAAAAACAAATCAGTGACAACATAGCCACCTTTCTTTGAAAGGACACTCAAAAGCCTGCCATCCATGGATTCTGTCAGTGTTTTGATCTGTTCACCATCAACATTGCGTGCAGCAGCAACCACAGCCTCCCAGACACTGTTCAGAGAGGTGTACTGTTTTCCCTCCTTGTAAATCTCACATTAGATGATGGACCACAGGTTCTCAATGGGGTTCAGATCAGGTGAACAAGGAGGCCATGTCATTAGATTTTCTTCTTTTATACCCTTTCTTGCCAGCCACGCTGTGGAGTACTTGGACTCGTGTGATGGAGCATTGTCCTGCATGAAAATCATGTTTTTCTTGAAGGATGCAGACTTCTTCCTGTACCACTGCTTGAAGAAGGTGTCTTCCAGAAACTGGCAGTAGGACTGGGAGTTGAGCTTGACTCCATCCTCAACCCGAAAAGGCCCCACAAGCTCATCTTTGATGATACCAGCCCAAACCAGTACTCCACCTCCACCTTGCTGGCGTCTGAGTCGGACTGGAGCTCTCTGCCCTTTACCAATCCAGCCACGGGCCCATCCATCTGGCCCATCAAAACTCACTCTCATTTCATCAGTCCATAAAACCTTAGAAAAATCAGTCTTGAGATATTTCTTGGCCCAGTCTTGACGTTTCAGCTTGTGTGTCTTGTTCAGTAGTGGTCGTCTTTCAGCCTTTCTTACCTTGGCCATGTCTCTGAGTATTGCACACCTTGTGCTTTTGGGCACTCCAGTGATGTTGCAGCTCTGAAATATGGCCAAACTGGTGGCAAGTGGCATCTTGGCAGCTGCACGCTTGACTTTTCTCAGTTCATGGGCAGTTATTTTGCGCCTTGGTTTTTCCACACGCTTCTTGCGACCCTGTTGACTATTTTGAATGAAACGCTTGATTGTTCGATGATCACGCTTCAGAAGCTTTGCAATTTTAAGAGTGCTGCAACCCTCTGCAAGATATCTCACTATCTTTGACTTTTCTGAGCCTGTCAAGTCCTTCTTTTGACCCATTTTGCCAAAGGAAAAGAAGTTGCCTAATAATTATGCACACCTGATATAGGGTGTTGATGTCATTAGACCACACCCCTTCTCATTACAGAGATGCACATCACCTAATATGCTTAATTGGTAGCAGGCTTTCGAGCCTATACAGCTTGGAGTAAGACAACATGCATAAAGAGGATGATGTGGTCAAAATACTCATTTGCCTAATAATTCTGCACACAGTGTAGTTGGAGAAGGAAACGGCATCAAGTGAAGGATTCTAAAGGATGCCTATTGGTAAGGACTAGATTACAGCAAGAATGTGGGATAATCAATTACACAGAATGACCGTTATAATGACCGTTAGTAGTATTTACACAATAGAATTTTTCAGATACAAATTACTGTAGAGGATTATTCGTATGATGATGATATATATATATATATATATATATATATATATATATATATATATATATATATATATATATATATATATATATATATATATATATATATATATATATATATATATATATATAGTTTGTTCCCTCACAAAATCACTTCCCACTGTTTCTACAAGCAGTGCTCCCCAGCTAGTTACAAATAACCCGGTGTTCTGTCATTCTCAATGAGTCAGACTCAGTGTGGGGCGGTGCTTGTTGGGCAGCAGGAAGAGGAAGTAGTGGGTGGATCTGGATTATCAGGAACTGAACACCGGTAGCTGCTGTGTGAACACGGGGGTAAATATCACACTGTGGGTCGTATAAGTTATGTGTTGCTGATTATTGCCACGGTGAGTTCGAATAGGCGTTTCGCCACATTAATCAGTGTGTTTAGCCAACTGACTGCAGGATGCAGCTTTCTGGTAGCCAAGGTGTTAAAGGCACAGGGGAACACCTTACCAGGGAGGTTACACGGATAAGAATTTGAATATGTGATTTAAAGCTGATGCTATATAAAAGCGTAAATGGCACTTGTGCTTTAAACAAAACGTAAATCCCATTGAACATTAACTTACATAAAATATTACTGTAAAACAATGCAGGTGTCCTGTGCTAAAAGGTTACTTATTGCACATATTGATGCCATCACATATACTAAGCATTAGTAGCACGCTGGCCCTGCTCTAATTTAATTGATAACAAAACTCTGATTCGTAAATTAAAACCTTTTTAACCACATTATCTGTATGTGTTTCATTGATCAAAATAGGTGCTATTGCCTTTTGCTGGTAGGCTGTTTGTTTATGTAGATACATTTTTCCATTACATGTCAGCTTTTTGTAGTCTCTTCTTCCTTGGATACAATGTTTTGTTTTTTGTTGTTAATAGAGTGGGTTATTGTTGTGCTTTCAATAGAAATTTAATACTCTGCTTCCACACCAATGTGCTGAAGCCTTAGTAAGCTTTTGTACTCATTGCATTTAATTTATTTCTGTGCTTAAAGTGACACTAAACCCATTTTTTTTTCTTTCATGATTCAGATAAGAGCATGCAATGTTAAAGGGACAGTCTAGTATAAATTAAACTTTCATTATTCAGATTGGACTTTTAATTTTAATCAAATTTACTTTTATCATCAAATTTGCTTTTTTCTCTTGGTATTCTTAGTTTAAACTAAACATAGGTAGGCTCATATGCTCATTTCTAAGCCTTTGAGTGCTGCCTCTTATCACAGGCTTTTAAATCTCTTTTCAGCACAAAGAGACAGAAAGTACACGTGGGCCATATAGATAACACTGTGTTCAGGCACAGGGGTTTATTTAAGATTTAGCACAAAACAATGCTAAATTTAAGACAATAGATAATAAACAGTCATAGTCATGTGATCAGGGGGCTGGAGGAAGGTTCCTAGATACAAGGTAATCACAGAGGTAAAAAGTATATTAATATAACTGTGTTGGTTATGCAAAACTGGGGAATGGGTAATAAAGGGATTATCTATCTTTTAAAACAATAACAATTCTATGGTAGACTGTCTCTTTAAGCAACTTTCTAATTTACTCCCATTATCAATTTTATTTTGTTCTCTTGGTATCTTTATTTAAAAAGCAGGAACGTGATGCATAGGAGCCAGACAATTTTTGGTTGAGAACCTGGGTTATGCTTGCTTATTGGTGGGTAAAGGTAAGCCTCCAATAAGCAAGCGCTATCCATTGTGCTGAACATAAAATATGCTGGCTGCTAAGAATTACATTCCTGCTTTTAAAATAAAGATAGCTAGAGAAAAAAGAAAAATTGATATTAGGAGTAAATTAGAAAAATTGGGTTCAGTGTCCCTTTAACCTCACAAATGTATATGCTGTTTTATTTAGTTGTCAATTTGATTTAAAAATGCATTTGCTAACATATATAAAAAACAAACAATAAAATCACCACAACTCATGCATGATATTTATTTCTATAAACACCAGTGTGGGAGTCTTTATTCCTAAAATATTAGCAATATATAATATCCAATTTCTAAGCACCAGCTCAATCTTAGAGAACACCAATATTTTAAGATTCTTCATCTCAGGGCTTGACAAACCCAGGAGCCAAGGAGCTACCGAAGCCTTAAAATTAGGCTGTGGGACTAAGGTTTAGAGTCCCCAAGACACCCATGGGTGCCTCCACCAGCTGCACCTATAATTTTAGCTAAAATGGGAGCTTCTAAGTATGTTTTTAAAAGGGTATTATACTGGATTTTTGGATCAGTATCTGTGCATATTCTTTATAGTAGTGTCTATTACATGCAGTCATAGGAAAATTGATGTATACTTTCCCTTTAAATGAACAGTCTTATTGTGTTTTTTATATATATATATATATATATATATATATATATATATATATATATATATATATTTTTTTTTTTTTTTAAAGGAAGGCTGCAGCACTCAAAGATTACTTTTTTTTTTCTTCTTATTCCTTTAAGGCTTTACAGATATAGACGCTTCATGCAAAGAAAATGATACATTTGCTACTAGTTGAATTAATGGGGTGTACTATAGAAAATACAACTAAAACAAGGAGTGCAGGAATAGAGTAGGAGAATTTTACAGTCAAACCTGCCCGATTTTAGGTGCATTTCCCCTCTCCCCCTTCTTTTGCATATGAAAAGACCCTTTATACAAACAGGAGCAAGCTGGAGAAGGTAGCTGACAGTATTCACATAAAACTTTGGGTCTTGGTTAGGAGTCTGAAAATCAGAGCAATGTTATTTAAAAATAAGCAAAACCTATACATTTAAAAAAAAACAAAAAAAAACACAACTTCATGGGCTATATAAATAGATAATCTACAAAACATTTATGCAAAGAAAAAATGTGTATAATGTCCCTTTAATGTGTTTCCAATTTCTTGTTATTCCAGCTGCAGAGTTTAAAATGTATTAGAGATTGTTTTTAGCTTTATTTTTTTTTGTATATAAAATATCTGTTTCTGCTAATTGAAACCACAACCCAATACAATGGGTTGAGATTGTATGGAAAATAGACTTCTATCTTGTCCGTATAACTATTTACACAAAGTCTTCCTTCTCCTATCTATCTATCTATCTATCTATCTATCTATCTATAGTGTATCTCACAAAAGTAAGTACAAACCTCACATTTTTGTAAATATTTTATATCTTTTCATGAGACAACACTGAAGTAATTACACTTTGCTACAATGTAAAGTAGCGAGTGTACAGCCTGTATAACAATGTACATTTGCTGTCCCCTAAAAATAACTCAACACACAGCCATTAATGTCTAAACCGTTAGCAATAAAAGTGAGTACACCCCTAAGTGGAAATGTCCAAATTGGCCCCAATTAGCCATTTTCCCTTCCCGGTGTCATGTGATTCGTTAGTGTTACAAGGTCTCAGGTGTGAATGGGGAGCAGGTGTGTTAAATTTGGTGTTATTGCTCTCACACTCTCTCTGGTCACTAGAAGTTCAACATGGCACCTCATGGCAAAGAACTCTCTGAGGATCTAAAAAAAAGAATTGTTGCTCTACATAAAGATGGTCTAGGCTATAAGAAGATTTCCAATACCCTGAAACTGAGCTGAAGCATGGTGGGCAAGACCATACAGCGGTTTAACAGGACAGGTTCCACTCAGAACAGGTCTCGCCAAGGTCGACCAAAGAAGTTTAGTGCACATACTCAGAGTCATATCCAGAGGATGTCTTTGTGAAATGGATGTATGAGTGCTACCAGCATTGCGGCAAAGGTTGAAGGGGTGGGGGGGGGTCAGTATGTCAGTGCTCAGACCATACGCCGCACATTGCATCAAATTGGTCTGCATAACTGTTGTCCCAGAAGGAAGCCTTTTCTAAAGATGATGCTCAAGAAAGCCAGCAATCAGTTTGCTGAAGACAAGCAGAATAAGGACATGGATTACTGGAACCATGTCCTGTGGTCCGATGAGACAAAGATAAACTTATTTGGTTCAAATGGTGTCAAGCGTGTGTCGCGGCAACCAGGTGAGAAGTACAAAGACAGGTGTGTCTTGCCTACAGTCAAGCATGGTGGTAGGAGTGTCATGGTCTGGGCCTGCATGAGTGCTGCCGGCACTGGGGAGCTACAGTTCATTGAGGGAACCATGAATGCCAACATGTATTGGGCAGTATTCCAACATAACAACCCCAAACACACCTCCAAGACGACCACTGCCTTGCTAAAGAAGCTGAGGGTAAAGGGGATGGACTGGCCAAGCATGTCTCCAGACCTAAACCCTATTGAGCATCTGTGGGGCATCCTCAAACAGAAGGTGGGGGAGTGCAAGGTCTCTAACATCCACCAGCTCCGTGATGATGTCATGGAGGAGTGGAAGAGGACTCCAGTGGCAACCTGTGAAGCTATGCTGACCTCCATGCCCAAGAGGGTTAAGGCAGTGCTAAAAAATAATGGTGGCCACACAAAATATTGACACTTTGGGCCCAATTTGGACATTTCCACTTAGTGGTGTACTCACTTTTGGTAGACATTATTTAATGGCTGTGTTATTTTGAGGGGACAGCACATTTACACTGTTATACAGGCTGTACACTCACTACTTTACATTGTATCAAAGTGTCACTTCTTCAGTGTTGTCACATGAAAATATATAATAAAATATTTAAAAAAATGTGAGGGGTGTATGTATGTATGTATGTATCTCTATCACAGTTTACTCAAAGGTCAATACTTAGAAAGAACAATGGAAAATTAACATTTTAGTACCTCTATGTCACAATCCCCACCAGGAGCGTTATTCCTTTTAAACCTTGTTGGATTTTTGTAAACCCTACTCAAGTACAGAAATTCTCATTATTGGGGGGGATACAACAGGCAAAATTTGCTAGTTCAAATGAGAAGGTAAAGGAGCTATATGTAAACAATTACATACACTCCAGTAGGTAAAAAAAAAAATCTGTAATGATTACATTTTTATTAATTATTTATGACTTTGAAAGTGCAATATGTCACATCACTCAAAGTATTTCTGCTGAGGTCACATCTAATGGAAATCTTTAACTGCAATGCCTTTTAGAACTCCATGCTATTGGGTATCCATGGGCTGAATGCTCCTGTGTAATGAAAATGCTTATTAACCCAACAAGGTGCTAGGTATATAGTGATTCTGTAAACTCCAACATGGCTGCTTATATTCACGGCCAATTTACACACAAATCTTTTCAATGGTTCTAAAAGCTTGGTGTAATAACAATGCAGAAACTGAAATATTACTGTTCTATTTAAAGTCACCTTTTTTATTTTATTTTTTAAACCAAAAGAGAAAAAAATCTTTATTTCCAAATCTTGGGTAATCTGATGTATACATATTTTAAAATCCAAAGATGTTGATTTCTATTCCATTTAGAATATAATTTATTTTTTTGTTGGCAATAAGGTTCCTGTTTAATTAGTTTAAAACATGGGTGTCCAACCTTTTCACACAACTACACAAGGAGCCTTATTGGCACTGTTTTTTCTGAGTTGGATTTTTTTTTGTACACCTTGAAGTGCTGTGTGCACATTTTAGAAATACTGCTTATCAGAACAAATGAAGTGCTTTTGATCTCCAATTTTGGGGCAAATCTCTATCCTTTATAAAAGGTTAGCAAATTATTTCATCTACAAGAATCCCTATATATATTTTAATGGTGCATTTTGTAAGAAAATAACTTTTCTAATGGATTATGATGGACTCCTTTTTCTGTTTTTTTTTTTTTTTTTTTTTTTTTTAGATATTCATCAGTACATATTAGCTGTGTGAAGAAAAATATTTGTGTTCTTATAATACAGAAAAGATCTTCCCTGGTTCCGATTTATACAGTATTCCTTTTGGGGAAGTGGAAGCCCACACAAATGCATTAAAACAGAGTCCTGAGCACTCCAGGGGTAATCGATTTAAAATGTAACTTTTATTCCAAGGATTAAAAAGCAGACATAGTGATGCAGGCATGTGAGGCAAGAACCCCTGATGCGCTTCGTGCTAAATTAGCGCTTAATCATAGGTGATTATAACACTATTCCACCTAGTATTTAAAGCAGTCTCCACTAATCGCAACAAATGGTGTGTTCTACAGACAGAGACTGTCTCTTTTTTTCCTCTTAAGGTGGACTGAAATACATTAAAAACATATTGTGTTATAAAAATAATTGCTCCTAAAACTGTTGGCTATTGCAATTCACGTATATATTGTAGATGTTTCATATGTAATATGTACTTAACATGAATAGTTTAATTTATATCATTTTAATTACATTTTGTTAAATTTAAATAATGTGATTATTAATAGCTCAAATTTACAGACTGGAAGTGACCACAAAAAAACTATGAAGTACCATACAAAAAGTCCTGAGTGTGGTATCTAACCTCCCTTTTGTTTAGGTCAACTACTATACATTAAAATGGTTTTTTTTTTTTTTTTTTTTTTTTTTTTTTTACCCCTTATAAAAAATAAATTCATGTTATTATATTAATATGTTATATTATAGGGGAGGAAGAAAAAATGAGTATTCTTAATTGACATGGCTGATAAATTAGCCAGTAAAATAGGAAATTTCCCATTCAAAGTTCATCCCCAGAGGAAATCTAGTTTTTAACTTTTAATATCTAGAAGAGTTCTGTTTTAGTGAGTAGCTAAATACATTAACCCCTTAATGACCAGAGCACTTTTCCATTTTCTGTCCGTTTGGGACCAAGGCTATTTTTACATTTCTGCGGTGTTTGTGTTTAGCTGAAATTTTCCTCTTACTCATTTACTGAACCCACACATATTATATACCGTTTTTCTCGCCATTAAATGGACTTTCTAAAAATACCATTATTTTCATCATATCTTATCATTTACTATAAAAAAAATTATAAAATATGAGGAAAATTGGAAAAAAACACACTTTTTCTAACTTTGAACCCCAAAATCTGTTACATATCTACAACCACCAAAAAACACCCATGCTAAATTGTTTCTAAATTTTGTCCTGAGTTTAGAAATACCCAATGTTTACATGTTCTTTGCTTTTTTTGTAACTTATAGGGCCATAAATACAAATAGCACTTTGCTATTTTCAAACCATTTTTTTTCAAAATTAACGCTAGTTACATTAGAACACTAATATCTTTCAGGAATCCCTGAATATCCATTGACATGTATATATTTTTTTTTAGAAGACATCCCAAATTATTGATCTAGGCCCATTTTGGTATATTTCATGCCACCATTTCACCGCCAAATGCGATCAAATACAAAAAATTGTTCACTTTTTCACAAATTTTTTCACAAACTTTCAGTTTCTCACTGAAATTATTTACATACTGCTTGTGCAATTATGGCATAAATGGTTGTAAATTCTTCTCTGGGATCCCCTTTGTTCAGAAATAGCAGACATATATGGCTTTGGCATTGCTTTTTGGTAATTAGAAGGCCGCTAAATGCCACTGCGCACCACACGTGTATTATGCCCAGCAGTGAAGGGGTTAATTAGGGAGCATGTAAGGAGCTTTTTGGGGTAATTTTAGCTTTAGTGTAGTGTAGTAGACAACCCCAAGTATTGATCTAGGCCCATTTTGGTATATTTCATGCCACCATTTCACCGCCAAATGCGATCAAATTAAAAAAAACGTAAAATTTTTCACAATTTTAGGTTTCTCACTGAAATAATTTACAAACAGCTTGTGCAATTATGGCACAAATGGTTGTAAATGCTTCTCTGGGATCCCCTTTGTTCAGAAATAGCAGACATATATGACTTTGGAGTTGCTTTTTGGTAATTAGAATGCTGCTAAATGGCGCTGCGCATCACACGTGTATTATGGCTAGCAGTGAAGGGGTTAATTAGGTAGCTTGTAGGGAGCTTGCAGGGTTAATTTTAGCTTTAGTGTAAAGATCAGCCTCCCACCTGAAACATCAGACCCCCTGATCCCTCCCAAACATCTCTCTTCCCTCCCCTACCCCACAAATGTCCCCGCCATCTTAAGTACTGGCAGAAACTCTGCCAGTACTAAAATAAAAGGTATATTTGGGCTTTTTTGTGAATTTTTTGTTAGCATATTTACATATGCTTCTGTGTAGGGATCCCCCTTAGCCCCCAACCTCACTGATCCCCCACTAAACAGCTCTCTAACCCTCCCCCTCTGACTTAATGTGCGCCATCTTGGGTACTGGCAGCTGTCTGCCAGTACCCAGTTTAGAGAAAAAAAATGCTTTTTTTAAAATAAAATATGTCCCTTTTCTGTAGTGTAGCTTTCCCCCCCCCCCAAGACCAACCCCCCACCCCTTCCAGATCCCTTAGATGGTAAAAGTAAAAGTTTATTTCATTTTTTTTTACTTTTACTTTTTTACTTTTCTGTAGTGTAGCGGTTCCCACCCGCTCCCGCCCCGTGCACGCGCCCGCCACCCCCCGTGCACGCGCGCGCGCCCGTGCGCGCCCCCGACGGTCCCGATCCCGATCCCGATCCCGCCCCCCGTGACGTCACGCGCAACACCGATGGCCGCCCACCCGCCTCCCAATTCGGCTCCCACCCACCAACGATACCGGCCATCGATGTCCGGTGCAGAGAGGGCCACAGAGTGGCTCTCTCTGCATCGGATGGCCATGTATGGTTATTGCAGGATGCCTCCATATCGAGGCATCACTGCAATAACCGGAAAGCAGCTGGAAGCGAGCAGGATCGCTTCCAGCTGCTTTCCACACCGAGGACGTGCAGGGTACGTCCTCAGGCGTTAACTGCCTTTTTTTTGAGGACGTACCCTGCACGTCCTCGGTCATTAAGGGGTTAAAGTGCCACATTTAGCCTCAGAATCCTGGCACTGCAGTTTCTTAATATCATTGCTTTATGTAGCTCCTGAATATTTCCCCTTTTGATTGCTTACATAGTGTGTGTTGCCAGACTACTTATGCACCACTCTGCTTGGCTACTAAGTTCCTTGATAGAGAGGCAGAAAAATATCAAGTGACATGCGCATCAGAAGCGTGGTCACTCCCTCAGCAGTTGTAATTAGTGCATTAGAGAAAGCAAATGGTTAACCTATATTATAGTACAGCTGGTTGAAATACTGCCTTCTTTTAATAGCAGACATCTGGTAATCCTGTAAACAAGCACAGAAACACGATATGCTTGTCCTCAGCAATAATTTGGAGGGAAGGGATTGTGAATGTTTATCTCTAAGTTCTGCATACTTCAGGCATCACACCCTGCACAATGTAACTGTTTCTAAAAAAAAAAATCAGTTGCATTTGACTTGTAGTCTAGATCACTGGTTTTCAAATCTGTCCTCCGGCCTCCCTAACAGGTCAGATTGTGTAGATATCTGAACTACAGCACAGGTGAAGTAATCAGCCGATTAGTAAACATGGTTATTTTACCTGCTCTCACCCAAGGTAATACTGAAAATCTGGCCTGTTAGGAAGGCCTGAAGACGGGTTTGAAAACCAGTGGTCTAGATCATTGTGTATACACAGGTGGGTGACATGGGGTATTGCAATGTTAACCAGGTTTTAAATATTTAATAAGAATACACTCCCCCCCCCCCCCCATTATAAAATTATCTGCTGGCACTACAGTAAAAAACACTTTAATAGTGACAGTCATTATTGTTAATCCCTTTAAAGACCACAACATACCCTGTAGGTCACTGGTCCTTAAGGGTTTTTAGCGTGGGTTTTGCCGCCAGCAGGAAGACCATACTATTATACCCTCCGGCAGGCCTCATTAGAGAGCGCGGTTGTACTATTGAATAAACAAGCTCCATAGAAAGACCAGCTACGTACATTGTATGTGGCTGGTCGTTAAGGGGTTAAACACTGATTGCACTATACCAATTAAATTCCTAAAATAAAGTAATATCAAGACACACTTTTTTTTTATAAAATGAAAAAGCTGCTGCTACTGTATTCTATAGGATATTAATACATAACGTACAATATATATTCATAATCCTCATAATGTTTTTTTTTTTTTTTTTTTTAAAGGAGAAATATATATATATTTATTTTGTAAACAATGGTGATCTCATTCATAGCAAAATATGTAGGTGGTAACTGCGAGTATATATTATAATAGGAAAACATCGCTTGGAGTTTCTAATATTCTAAACAATAACTACCAGCTTAGATGTACCTTTTTCACATTCCTGTCTCATCCCTTTCAGTGGCAAGATTAGCAGTTGTAAGAAATCTACTGAATGTACAGTGGTACTTAGTTTACACATATATTATTTAAACAAACGATTATCACATTTAGTGAACGCACAATATATGTTGTGTAAAGATGCTTTGACAACATGCCCATCCGCATTGACTGGTGATGTGGGTGTGTTGTTCAACAGACGACAATCCCTATTTCATATGAAAGGCACATCCTTGAAAAGCCTTAGGTGGTGAAATGCGTGTCAGAATATTTGCTAATTTCCTCTATGGCATAGTAAACGGACATATGGGTATTGCAAGTATTGTCTATTCTCATTTGTTTGGGGCATTTGAAACAATATATGCACTGCTTGTCTACTAATGTGCCTGTAGGGAGGTTTTATGTTATTTTAACAAATAAATATATTTTTACCTTGGATGACTGGCTGATTATGAGCCTAACCTAACACTGCTGTAGTACAATTGAGTGTAGTTAACGCTCTGAACCACGTGAGTAATAAAAACTGAAGCTCTCTATTGATTCATATTTACAGGATTACACTATTGTCTCCTTTTTTGTTTCCTTTTGAGGTGTAAGCTGAATAAAAGCGTTTCAGGACAGCCTGGGACGGTGTATCCATCAATTTGTGATACTTTATCACTTAGTTTTTGAATTTTACTATTTTTATTTTTTTAATCACACGTGTGTTTTGTTTTATGTAAGGCACATTACCTCTTGTCCAAACAGTGAGGCTAACCCCACTTTTTTTTCCCAAACTGCAGACAGATTGCGAGACTGAGGAGACTGAAATGGGTGTTTCACATGGGTGTTTTCCCATTTGGCAATTTTTTTTAGCCTGATTTATTCTTGTGTAAGTGCAACACACTAAGATCTGGATTGGCACAGATCTTAGTGTGTTTCACATTAATAAATCCAGCTCGGAAAATTGCAAAATGCGGCTTCTGGCCACCATCCGTCAGCATTCAGGTCAGCCTGAAATAGACACATGCACATGTCTAATTTTATATTTCACCTTAAAGGGATAGGAAAGTCAAAATTTAAACTTGCTTTATTCAGACAGAGCATGTCATTTAACCATTTGAGTGCTAATGACGGCTCAGAGCCGTCATGAGCATTCTCCCACCTTGAGGAAGATCTGGGGGCTCCTAACCGCTCCTACCCCGGCGATCATTGCCTGTAGAGGGACAGGCATCACAGAGGCTTCATGTGATGCGCGGTGATGTCACGCGCAATGACGTGATGACGTCACCGCGCAACTTTATTTATACTTAACAATGTTAAGTATAGGAGGAGGGGGCATGCTGCTTAGAAGCCTGTATCTCGGGCATCTAAGCAGCTACAGACCCCCAAGACCCACTGTTGGAAAGGTAATCGACTAACCTTTCAAACAATGTAAGTCTTGGGGGTCAGTAAAAAAAAAAAAAAAAAAAAAAAAAAAAAACTTAGAAAATATTAGCACCCAGGTGGGAAAGTGCTTAGCACTCAAAGGGTTAAAGACGCTTTGAAATTAACTTCTGTTTTCAAATGTGCTTAGTTCACTTGGTATCCCTTGTTGAAAAAGAATACACACATATCCTACACTAGTGGGAGCTAGCTGCTGATTGGTGCCTGCACACATTTGTCTCTTGTGATTGGTTAACTAGATGTGTTCAGTTAGCTGCCAGTAGTGCAATGCTGTTCCTTCAGCAAAGGATAACAAAATGATGCAAATTTGATAATAAAAGTAAATGGGAAAGTTGTTCAAAATGGTATGTTCTATCAAAATAATGAAAGAAAATGTTGGTTTCCTGTCCCTTTTAATTGGCCAAAGCAAAGGAGATCTAATGAACAACACCTGAAACTTTTGTGTCCTTGAAGTTAAAATGCTTTTGAAGCATTTTGTATTATGTGCTTTATCTTTGTAATGCAGTGGTTTATTTTCTGATGCACTCACAAACATGACTTATAAACCTAAAATAGCAATGGCTAGTGCATAACAAGTCTTTCTGATATACCAGCACTCTGGATTTGAAATTCAATGTACTTTATGTGACGTTGGTTTTTATTTTTTTACATTACTTTGGTTAAGTGGTCCTATAAAACAAACGTAAAATATTTCATTCATCCTGTAGGATTTCTATTACTATTTGTAATGTGTGGCATAAGAATGCCTTGCATAGATTATTGGATGCGCTACAGCATTTAACTATCGCACTATTACGTGTCTCTAGCTATGCGTTTAACCTCCTTAGGGCAGTAAGCCTATTGGGTACATAGCTGCCGTCTGCCAATTATCGACACAAGGGGAGCTCAGGAGCAGACTTTAACTATGTATTTAACAGCCACAAAGAGATTAAACACACCAGTTGGAGCCAGACAGAAGAGCAATAGTTAAAGGGATACTGAACCCAATTTTTTTCTTTCCTGATTCAGATAGAGCATTCAATTTTAAGCAACTTTCTAATTTACTCCTATGATCATTTTTTCTTCATTCTCTTGCTATCTTTATTTAAAAAAAAAGGCATTTAAGCTTTTTTTTTTATTTAGAACTCTGGACAGCACTTTTTATTGGTGGATGAATGTATCCACCAATCAGCAAGGACAACCCAGGTTGTTCACCAAAAATGGGCCGGCATCTAAACTTACATTCTTGCATTTCAAATAAAGATACCAAGAGAATTAAGAAAATTTGATAATAGGAGTAAATTAGAAAGTTGCTTAAAATGTCATGCTCTATCTGAATCACAAAAGAGAAAATTTGGGTTCAGTGTCCCTTTAAATTCTCTAGCACATTAGTTTTTTTTTTTTTTTTTTTTTTTTTTTCCCCTCACCCTATTAGGTGTCTGTTTCCTTCTTCTTCCCGCACGTTGATATTTAACTTTCATGTTGGTTACAGAGCTTGTGTTGAGCAACACTTTAATTGCTTAATTTCCTGGAGTTTTGACCTAACTTAAACTCAGTAGTTTAAGGTTCTTAAAGGAACATGAACCATACAAACATGTGGCTACCTGATAAATCTCATATCTGGTGAGACAATGACAAAAGGCTTTTGTATAGCCACCAATCACCAGCTAACGTCCAGCAGTGCATTGCTACTCCCAATTTCAACAAAGGAAGTAAAGTTGAAAACAGAAGTAAATTGCATGCTCTGTCTGAATCCTGTACGTTTTGACTTTAATGTCCCTTTTAAAGGGACATAAAACCCAAACATTTTATTTTATGATTCAGATATAGCACTTGTTTTAAAACCTGCCCTCAGGCCTCCCTAACTGGCCACATCTTAAGGATATCTGAACTGCAGCACAGGTGAAATAATCAGCTGATTAGTAAACATGGTTATTTTTACCTGCTCTCCTCCAAGGTAATCCTGAAAACCTGGCCTGTTGGGGAGGCTTGAGGAGAGGTTTGAAAACCAGTGAAAGAGCATAAGATTTTAAACAACTTTAAACATTTTACTTCTATTATCAATTATCCTGGTTTTCTTGTTTTCCTTTGTTGAAAGGCAAGTGTGCAAGTTCAGGAGTGCATTTTGTTTGCAGCAGTTTTGCAACAATGTTATACATTAGCAAGAGCACCAGATGGCAGCATTGTTTCCTGTCATGCAGTGCTCATGGAAGCTAACTGGAAACTTTATTTTTTATTGTATTCGCAATCTGAATCGTGAACGATAAAGGTTGTGTTTTCATGTCCCTTTAAATATGACCCAAATTGCCTGACTCTGCATCATATACTGCACAGTGATTACTTAGAGCGGTCCACCATTCTATTTACGCTTCTAATTGTCCTTATTAGCGGTACAATATGTAACTGGTTTGGGCATTTTGCTTTTATATCTTTCTACTGTGCAATTTGACAAGCTTTTTTTTTATTGTACAAGCAAAATAAATCGTTATATATTGCAATGTTTCATTTCTATTAGTTTAGGGTAATCAACTTAGTTTTTTTATGTCCATTTTTAAATTATTATTTTTAATATAACAAATGTTTACTCTCAAAAGAAGGCTTTACTATACAAATACAGGTGGCCCTCGATTTACAACGGTTCAATTTGCACCGTTTCAGAATAACAACCTTTTTTTTCAGTCATGTGACTGCTATTGAAAAGCATTGAGAAGCAGTGCATTGATTAAAAAAGCCAGTAGGTGCAGCTGTCCGCTTGTGTTGCAGCAAAAATATGCAAACCAAGCAAGCTGAAATTAATCAGTTTAACCAGACCTGAGCTATTGAGCAGATTTCAAAGGAACAAGATCTTCCTGTCTATAAATCAGTCCAGATTGGAATGCATAGAATGAACTGTTTGCAGAAAAATGCAAGTAAAGTCTGTGGTGTGATTATTTTATTAAGTTTATAATGCGGTTTAGCAAATGCTTTTGTTAATTTAACTTACTTTAATTATATATTCTGTGTTGTGTGATTATTTTATTAGGTTTATAATGCTGTTTAGCATTTAAAGTCTTCATTTCAAAGCTTTAAAAATAATGTATTAGGTGTTACTTATGACAATTTTGAGAGGGGCCCGGAACCTAACTCCCTCACTTCCCATTGACTTACATTATAAACTGGGTTTCAATTTACAACGGTTTCGATTTACAACCATTCCTTCTGGAACCTAACCCCGGCGTAAACTGAGGGCTACCTGTAATGTGTGTTTTGTTTTTTTATACAAAATAGAAACCTCCCTGAACAGTTGCAGTTCAAGATTCACTTCTGGTTTCAGCATATTTACAAAAACTGATTAATTTGAAAGGCCCCTGAGGAAATTGTTTTCCAATGTTTGACTTTCTGTGAAAAATTATTTTCTATTTTATCCAGTTGTGCAGTAATTATTGTGAAATTCTTAATTCACCAACATGGCTGGACAAATTAAAAGGAACACGCATGTTTTTCTTTTTGTGTTTAAATATATGTAATATATATTGCCAATAATGAACTGCATTGTGAAACAGCTGCATAATAAATAAAGGTGTTAATTGCAATTAATTGGTCGTTGTGTTAGCAAAATTTGTATTGCTTTGCAGACTGGGGACAGAAATTAGTATTTTGCCTGTCTTTACCTATCTTGACTAGTAGGCAAACTAGTAATGTTTACCCTTGCTGGTAAAAAAGTAGTGATTTTATTATTATTTTTAAATAAACATCGGGTATTGGCATTACATGTGAGACAAATACTTTAAAGTTCTCCATCAGAGATTTTTTTAAAGTGTGTGTATATATATGTATGTGTGTGCATATATATTTTCCCACAAAAGTGAGTACACCCCTCACATTTTTGTAAATATTTTATCATATCTTTTTCATGTGACACTGAAGAAATGACACTGCTACAATATAAAGTAGTGAGTGTACAGCCTGTATAACAGTGTAAATTAATGTCTAAACCATTGGCAACAAAACTTAGTACACCCCTAAGTGGAAATATCCAAATTGGGTCCAAAGTGTAAATATTTTGTGTGGCCACTATTATTTTCCAACACTGCCTTAATCCTCTTGGGCATGGAGTTTACCAGATCTTCACCGGTTGCCTTTACCCTCAGCTTCTTTAGCAAGGCAGTGGTCGTCTTGATGGTGTGTTTGGGGTCGTTATCATGTTGGAATACTGACCTGCGGCCCAGTCTCTGAAGGGAGGGGATCATGCTCTGCTTCAGTATGTCACAGTACATCTTGGCATTCATGGTTCCCTCATTGAACTGTAGCTCCCCAGTGCAGGCCCAGACCATGACACTCCCACCACCATGCTTGGCTGTAGGCAAGATACACTTGTCTTTGTACTCCTCACCTGGTTGCCGCCACACACGCTTGACACCATCTGAAAGAAATAAGTTTATCTTGGTCTTATCTGACCACAGGACACGGTTCCATTAATCCATGTCCTTAGTCTGCTTGTCTTCTGCAAACTGTTTGCAGGCTTTCTTGGGCATCCTCTTTAGAAGAGGCTTCCTTCTGGGATAACAGCCATGCAGACCAATTTTATGCAATGTGCGGCGTATGGTCTGAGCACTGACAGGCTCGCCGCCCACCCCTTCAACCTCTGCAGCAATGCTGGCAGCACTCATATGTCTATTTCCCAAAAGACAACCTCTGCATATGACGCTGAGCATGTGCATTCAACTTCATTGGTCGACCATGGCGAGGCCTGTTCTGAGTGGAACCTGTCCTGTGAAACTGCTGTATGGTCTTGCCCAACGTGCTGCAACTCAGTTTCAGGGTCTTGGCAATATTCTTATAGCCTAGGCCATCTTTATTTAGCGCAACAATTCTTTTTTTCAGATCCTCAGAGAGTTCTTTGCCATGAGGTGCCATGTTGAACTTCCAGTGACCAGTATGAGAGAGTGTGAGGGCGATAACACCAAATTTAACACACCTGCTCCCCATTCACACCTGAAACCTTGTAACACTAAGGAGTCACATGAGACTGGGGAGGGAAAATAGCTAATTGGGCCATATTTGGACATTTCCACTTAGGGTTGTACTCACTTTTGTTTCCAACGGTTTAGACATTAATGACTGTTTGTTGAGTTATTTTGAGGGGATAGCAAATTTACATTGTTATACAGGCTGTACACTCACTACTTTACATTGTAGCAAAGAGTCATTTCTTCAGAGTTATCAGATGAAAAGACATAATAAAATATTTTTAAAAAAATGTGAGGGGTGTACTCACTTTTGTGAGATAGTGTATGTGTGATATATATATATATATATATATATATATATATATATATATATATATATATATATATATATATATATATATATATATATATACACACACACACACCCCTCGTTTTACAACGGTTCAATTTACACCGTTTCAGAATAACAACCTTTTTTTCCAGCAGTGCATTTATTAAAATAGCCAGTAGGTGGAGCTGTCCGCTTGTGTTGCAGCCAAGCAAGCTGAAATTAATCAGTTTAACCAGACCTGAGCTATCGAGCAGATTTCAAAGGAGCAAGATCTTCCTGTCTATAAATCAGTCCAGATTGAAATGCATAGAAAGAACTGTTTGCAGAAAACTGCAAGTGAAGTCTGTGTTGTGTGATTATTTTATTAGGTTTATAATGCTGTTTAGCATGTTAAATCTTCATTTCAAAGCTTTAAAAATAATGTATTAGGTGTTACTTATGACAATTTTGAGAGGGGCCTGGAACCTAACTCCCTCACTTCCCATTGACTTACATTATAAACTGGGTTTCAATTTACAACGGTTTCAATTTACAACCATTCCTTCTGGAACCTAACCCCGGCGTAAACAAAGGGCTACCTGTGTGTTTGTGTGTGTGTATGTATGTATGTATGTATATATATATATATATATATATATATATATATATATATATATATATATATATATATATATATATATATATATATATATATATATATATATATATATATATATATATATATATATATATATATATATATATTTAGATTTGTCAGTTGCACTGATTTGTATGAAGAAAGAAAGCTTGCATGATTATTGCAGATTGTGTGATTTATTTTATGCACTTGAGTTTTAAATTTTGTTTCATAATGTTCCTCTTCACAGTATATTCGTATAAGGTCCATTTAATGCTCAGGAGAACCACAGTATGAAGATGTTGATTAGCGCTTTTCGTCCTTT
The DNA here is from genome assembly GCF_027579735.1 of Bombina bombina. Lineage (NCBI taxonomy): Eukaryota > Metazoa > Chordata > Amphibia > Anura > Bombinatoridae > Bombina > Bombina bombina. The sequence continues at coordinate 638,879,516 of NC_069500.1, read as the reverse complement.
GCCAAGGAGAGGGCTTTCATACACAGTGGAGGGAAAATGAGATTTACCATAACCTATGCTATTAAACTGGTGTTTGACTTGAAATGTAATCTATTTAATTTCATTAATGTAATTACATTTTTACAGGTTGTGGCCTAAACACAGCTTCTGTACGCAGGGAAGTAACCTGGGACTATGAACAATGGCTCTGCCTATCCACTTCGTGGTTGACCCTCAGGGATGGTGCTGTGTGGGAGTTATCTTTTTTATTTGGCTTTACAACACTTTATTTGTTCCAAGACTCATCCTCTTCCCTCGTTTTGATGAGGGAGACGTTTCAGCTTTTGTGATATGGAGTAAGTAACACTAAAAAAAAACCTATTTATTTATTTTTTGTAATTGCAAAAAGCAAACCTAATATACAATACTTTATACCTGTTTAAGGCATCTCACTAGCCTATAATAAAAAAGTAATTCAGTACTCTGCTTGCAAGTTTAACTAGAAAAGTGACTATTACCCAGAAGCTCTTTGTGCAACAACTAAAGGGTTATGCAGTTTTGTGGAACCACATTACTAAGATTCAAATTTATATTTGATCTAAAACCAGACATTTCTTTTCCATGACATCGTCTATGTTAATTTTTAACTATGTTTGGTGAGATTTTGAACAGTGCAGTGAGCTAAATAAGTTGTGATAATCTTATCTGTCTGTAGTTGATTACTTTTAATCAAATCAGTCTAGGTAAAGTACCACATAATAAGTTTTGCTAATTATAGTATGTTAGTTTTTTGCTTTTTCAAGAACTTGGAAAATAAATGCAATATTAAGGTTTTCAAATGTCTGTGCTTTTTAGTTTTCTTGAACATCACAAATATATGAAATCTCATCTTCCCCAAACATCACGCTTTAAAGGGCCCTAAAGGTTAAAGGGATACTAAACTCACATTTTTTTTTCCTTTCATGATTCAGATAGAGCAGGGAATTTTAAGCAACTTTTTAACTTCTATTATCAATTTTTCTTTGTTCTCTTGCTATATTTATTTAAAAAGCAGCCATATAAAGCTTAGGAGCCGGGCCCATTTTTGGTTCAGAACCTGGGTTACTCTTACTTATTGGCAGCTATATGTAGTCACCAATAAGTAAGCGCTATCCAGGGTGCTGAACTCAGAATTGGCTGGCTCTTAAGCTGCTTTTTAAATATAGCAACAGAATAAAGAAATTCACAATAGGAGTAAATTAGAAAGTTGCTTAAAATTGCATGGTCTCTGAATCATGAAAGAAAAAAATTATATTTAGTATCCCTTTAAATGCCGTTAGTATATTACAGAAATGTCACTCTGTATACAATACGGGCAGTCCTCCTCCTTCCCACAGTAATTTCATTGGGTGAGGTAGCTCAGAATGCCACCTCTAGCTCTGCAACATCAAAGCTTCAGGTAGGTTTTGAAGGTTGAATCCTGGTGCAATGTAAATAACGCCAGCCTCATGAAGACTTTTTTCTCTTTCTAATTTATTTTATGTAGATAAAAAAGAGGAAAGAAATAATATATTTAATTTGTATTCATTTTCTAATTGTTGATAAACCAGAACGAATATTATTAAAAAATTAGTAAACCATTAAAGGTGTAATTAACAGTATGGGATTGTAATATAAAATGTTTAGTTATGTGTAATTAAACTTTGCAATATGCTTTTCATTATGTATTTTGTTCCCCTCTCCTGTAATTTAACTATAATAGACAATTAGGGGCAGCTATAAAGCAGGCAATATCAAAGGAAGTGTGGAACATATGATTATCTAACAGGGTTTCCACACAGCCTTTTTTGCACAATCTTTATTAAATTGCCTGATTTATATCTGCCCCTAATTCTTCTCAGCAGAAGAGTAAGATTAGTAGAAAACTGGTACAAACATGGTTAAATCCTTTAATATTTAAACAACTAAAATAATTGTGAAAATATATCTTATTATTCTAAGGCTAATCTTTAGTTTGAATATATCATTTATATCTAGCATGTGTTTACTGTTTAAATCCATTTTAATTAAAGGTACAGTTTACTCCCAGAATTTTTATTGTTTAAAAAGATAAATAATCCCTTTATTACCCATGCCGCATGTTTATATAACCAACACTGTTATATTAATATACTTTTAACCTGTGTGATTACCTTGTATCCAAGCCTCTGCAGACTGCCCCCTTATCTCTGTGCTTTTGACAGACTTGCATTTTAGCCAATTAGTGCTGACTGATAAATAACTCCCCGGGAGTGAGCACACTGTTATCTATTTTCACACATCAACTAGCACTATCTAGCTGTGAAAAAACTGTCAAAATGCAGGCATCCTTCAACTGCTTAGAAATTGGCATATGAGCCTACCTAGGTTTAGCTTTCAAAATAGAACACCAAAAGAACAAAGCAAATTTGATGATAAAAGTAAATTGGAAAGTTGTTTAAAATTGCTTGCCCTATCTATATCATGATAATTAAATTTTGAATAGACTGTCCCATTAAATTCAAATAATTTTAAGACTATAGGGAATACAATATAAGGCCAACCATGAAATGTTTTTTCACATTGGAGCATATTCATGGAGCCCACCACACACTGCAATGCTCAAAGCCTTAATAAACTCCACAGTCTGGGAAGTGTCCGGTATACAAATGAGGCTCCCTTGAGGCCCGGAGCGACATTACTGCAGTTGATCAAACCACAACAACCAATACATTATGAACAAGCTAAACGTAAAAACAAAAACATATATTGTATCCATTAATAACTTGCATCAATCATGGCAAGGCGTGTAAGCCAGCAGTACTCTGACTTGTTTTTTGCGGCTCCTAGTGATTCTTGAGTCTGACTAAGCGCAACTAGGGGGGGGGGGGGGTGAAACGCACCAGACTACTGCTGGCATAGAAGCCTTGCCATGCTTGATGCATGCTTTTAATGGATACAATAAACATTTTTGTTTTTATGTATTGCACGCCTTGCAGTGCTTGTTCATAGTGTATGGCATATTCGTATCGGTTTTCTTGCTTTATTCACACTTATATACTATCTTGCAATATGCCCTCTGTTATTACAAGTAATGCTTTTGCTATTTTTGGGGAGTTTTACAGCAATATGTGTTTATGTAAATATACCCTTGTTTATTTATTCAGTGTACTATTTGGCTTCATTCTTTTGTGTGCTGTCACTTCTACGAGCCTCAACCGCTGACCCTGGCAAACTAAAGGAAAGCCCAAAGGACACCCTAACAGGTAATTTTTACTCTGTTATGTTGCTGCTTCCTAGTTCAATTTTACCATACAGTAGTATCATATGGAGGGCTGTTTGTGATAAGGAAAATATTAAGCAGTTTTTTTTTTTGTTTTTTAAATGCTGTGGTGATGGCAAAGGTTCTATGTGCCCCCCCCCCCACCACCATTTTACATACTTACTGGATTAGTCTTTTTTGTACAACTTAACACGTACCCACAGTGTTATGCAGCAATAGTGTATAGTTTACATTGGGTACTTTCATGGGGAATAAACTTTTGACAATCTTGAGGAACTAGGTTTAGTTTGTAAATAAATAATTTATTAATTTATTATTATTAAATTAGTTTTTTTAATTTCCATTTAGTTTCTCAGTTATGTAGAGATAAGAGGCAGAGTTTCAGAACTAATGACACATTTGAAGCTGAAAATTGTAGTCTTTTTTTTTTTTTTTTTTTAAGTAACCCTAAAGCACAATATATATAATGAAGTAGTTAAGTTAGAGGACTATAAAAATGTCACTGGCCTTGATAACTTAGCATATAAATGCATTCCTTTGGTATACCTGCTGCAGCTCTATATGTGTGTCTGTATTTTGCTCTGCGGTCTCTTATCTTTTTATTTAACCCCTTGTGCCAAAAAGGTGTGTGTGTGTGTATATATATATATATATATTTTTTTTTTTTTTTTTTTTTCAAAAAAGAGAGATGTGGTCAGCAACCTACAATACTACCAATAATGTGCTAGTAACAATGGCCTGTTATTTAAGTATTCACAGGCCATTAGTGCAGGAGGAAAAGATACAATTTAAATTAAACAAGAAGATTATTATAAAGCAGTTCCTGTCCAGCACTAACTAATACCTGTTTCAATTTTTACGGAATTAGTGCCTAGGTCTGAGAGACCTCAACATACCAAAAAATATATGTATGTCTAAATACAAATGGAATCACAACTAACAAAGGGGGAGCGTATATGCGGCATTTATTGGGGCAAACACAAGGCATATTTGTTCATTAATACTGTGATTCTAATCATAGTGCACTATGAATCCCCATACAAATTAAACGCTTAAATGCATAAAATAAAGAAAATAACCAATAAACATAATAATTGAGTGTGCTCTCATACCCGATGAATAAAAGGGATTGTTTAACAGTTCCTGTTGAAAGTCACAGAAATAATTTCCAATTTCCAGCACTATGATAAAGAAAATCAATTCCAATATTAAAGTTCCCCTTATATGGGTGTGTAACGGGTAGTCTGAGGCCGTCAGAACAAACAATGTAAGCTCGCTGCTACCCCTTCCTTGTGTTCCTGTGCACGGTAGTCATAGCTATAGAATTCAATGGCAAACGCACACTTTGTCCGCATTTGCTGTAAATACTTGCGGATCTTGCTGAGATGTCCCACTATTCGCGGATCAACACCTCCTCGGATTATCCTCCAGGGTGTTCGTCTCCTCAGCTCAGAAGTGTGGAAAGTTTTAACTGACGTTTCCTCAGAACAACATACCTTGTTCGATAACAGCTGCCTGTGTATCTTCCAAACAAACGCAGCAGTTTCACCCCTTAGGCTCTGGGGCTTCTTCCGGCTCCAAGAAAAGTCATGACTATAGACAAACTTTTAAAGACCTATACACGGAGGAAAAACTCCACCCATTTTGAAGCCTTTAGAATACTTTTGGTAACAAAAAATTTAACAATTAGAAACTTATGTTACATTAGTATACGATGCTATATTTACAATGTAACCATCAATTTAGTACAAATTAACTTTTTAGATAGTGAAAACAATATTATTTATTAGCTCCCCCTTGTTAGTTTGAACAATTTATTCACCAGCTTCTATGCGACAAAACACTAAGCAACATTAGAAATTAGGGTTGCACCGATACCGATACTAGTATCGGTATCGGTACCGATACCAAGTATTTGCATGAGTACTTGTACTCGTGCAAATGCACCGATACTTCCACTTCCTACCCATATGCTATCTTGTGGCCTTTTTTTCAAACAGCATGTTCCCATTTCATTTTAAACTGGAGTGGAGACTAAACTAAAAATTGTTTACTACTGTTCTGCCAATACAAATTGCTGTTATTTGTATTATTGTAGGAGAGATCACTGTACCTCGTTCAGACAAACCCCTGAAGTACTGGGCAGTTAATAAACAGATTTCCAGCTCTGGCTAAAATGGCCCAAAAATATCTTTCCGCCCCATACAGTAGTGTGGAAAGTGAAAGACTGTTCAACTTAGAGTCGAACCTCCATACAAATGTCAGATTGATGTTATATAACAGCCCTACAACCCAATTGCATCACCCCTTTAAATTTAATATTTTATTGTAATATTTTTTATTTATAAACATGTTCAGTGAACTTTGTGACAAATAAAACTGTTTTATTATTTCATAATATCTTTTGAATTACAGTCCTCTATAATTATAAAGAAGGAATCTTAAATAATTATTATTATTACTGTATTGTGCTTGGTAAAATGTCACATGACATTAAAAAAAAAGTATTGGTAATTGGTATCGGCGAGTATTTGAAAACAAGTATCGGTACTTGTACTCGGTCATAAAAAAATGGTATCGGTGCAACCCTATTAGAAATACTACTGCAATCTGTAAGATCATTTTTTGCTAAATAAAGCACCTTTTTTTGAAAATCCAGAGAGTGCAAACTTCATCTGTACTGTATTAATTCATGTCTGCACCAAGTGAGAGTGCGCTTTCCTTAATATTTTTTTTTTTTACACAGTCTTGTTCCAATAAGGGACTGCACTCGCTGGGTTTAGTTCAAAGAAGCTTTAAATCTTTATTGCGGTCAGTAAAGATTTAAAGCTTCTTTGAACTAAACCCAGCGAGTGCAGTCACTTATTGGAACAAGATATATATATATATATATATATATATATATATATATATATATATATATATATATATATATATATATATATATATATATATATATATATATATATATATATATATATGTGACATCAGAGGCTGGTGAGGCAGTGGCTTCATTCTTTAGATATCCTTTGTTGAAGAAATAGCAATGCACATGGGTGAGCCAATCGCATGAGGTATCTATGTGCAGCTACTGAGCATATTTAGATATGCCCTCCGCGTCTCTCTCCCCACTTATGTGTCTCCCTCCCCCTCCGCGTCTCTCTCCCTCCCCCTCCAATTCCTTCCGGCAATATGTTAGATATTGGCGGATAGCATTAGGAGAGGGAGGAGTTAGAGAGCTGTTTGGGAGGGATCACGGAGATGGGAGGGTATGGGTGGTATCCTACACTACAGAAAATAAATGAATGCAATTCATTTATTTAAAAAAGCTAAACAAAAAACTTTCTACTGGCAGACTGTCTGCCAGCACTTAAGATGGGAGGGATCAGGGAGGTGAGATATGTCGAGTGGATGGATAATCCCAGTATTGAAATACTATTACCTTTACTATAACCAACACCTTCACTTCCCAGAATTTCAGAAGTGTGATGCATGTCTGCTATTTCTGAACAAAGGGGGCTCAGAGAACCTTTTACAACCATATGTCTTATGACTGAAGTAGTTGTGTGTAAATAGTTTCAGTGAGAAACTCAAAGAAAGCTAATGATTTTTTTTTAAAATGTTTTAAATGATCGCATTTGGCGGGAAACAGTGGCATTTAATACACCAAAATGGGCCTAGATCACCACCTTGGGTTGTCTAGTAATAATAAAAAAAAATAATAAAAAATATATATATATATAATGGTTGTAAATCAAAACCGTTGAAAATTGAAACCCAGTTCATAATGTAAGTCAATGGGAAGTGAGGCTCCTCTCAAAATTGGCATAAGTAACAACTAATACATTATTTTTAAAGCTTTGAAATGAAGACTTTAAATGCTAAACAGCATTATAAACCTAATCAAATAATCACACAACACAGAATATATAATTAAACTAAGTTAAATTAACAAACATTTGCTAAACAGCATTATTAACCTAATAAAATAATCAGACAACACAGACTTTACTTGCATTTTTCTGCAAACAGTTCTTTCTATGCATTACAATCTGGACTGACTTATAGACTGGAAGATCTTGTTCCTTTGTAAGCTGCTCGATAGCTCAGGTCTGGTTAAACTGATTAATTTCAGCTTGCTTGGCTTGCATTTCTTTGCTGCAACGCAAGCGGACAGCTCCACCTACTGGCTATTTTAATCAATGCTCTGCTTCTCAATGCTTTTCAATAGCGGTCACATGACTGAAAAAAAGGTTGTTATTCTGAATTCTCTCTAAGCTTGAATACTGGTGCAAAAACCACCACAAAATATGTGCGTATGCCGCAGAAAACTAGTAATAACTTTTACTAGAAGCATTTTTGCTAATGGAAGTATATTGCAAAAACGTTTCTATTTCATATTGTAACATACCTATGTACATTTAATTTTTTACCCTTTTCTATCCCTTTAAGCAGCAAATCAGGATGCTAGTCCCGGAACTTGCAAGCAAGCGTGCATCTGGCATGTGCAGGCACAACCATGTTATTTCCCTCCTTAGTTTAACCCCTTAAGGACAAGGCCATTTTTCAATTTCTTTCCCTTAAAGCGATAGTGTAGTATTAATTAAACTTTCATGATTCAGATAGAGCATGCAACTTTCTAATTTACTCCTATTAGCAATTTTTCTTAGTTTTCTTGGTATCTTTATTTGAATATAAGTTTAGAAGCCGGCCCATTTTTGGTTCAGCACCTGAGTAGCGCTTGCTGATTGGTGTCTAAATGTATCCATCCAATCAGCAAATGCTACCCAGGTGCTGAACCAAAAATGGGCTGGCTACTAAGCTTACTTTCCAGCTTTTTAAAGTAAAGATACCAAAATGGAACGAAAAAAATGGATAATAGGAGTAAATTAGAAAGTTGCTTAAAATTGCATGCTCTAGCTTAATCATGAAAGTTTTTATTTTTGACTAGACTATCCTTTAAGGACCAGGGCTGTTTTTACATTTCTGCGGTGTTTGTGTTTAGCTGTAATTTTCCTCTTACTCATTTACTGTACCCACACATATTATATACCGTTTTTCTCGCCATTAAATGGACTTTCTAAAGATACCATTATTTTCATCATATCTTATAATTTACCATAATTTTTTTTTTTTATAAAGTATGATGAAAAAATGGAAAAAAAATGCTTTTTCTAACTTTGATCCCCAATATCTGTTGCACATCTACAACCACCAAAGAACACCCATGCTAAATAGTTTCTTAAATTTTGTCCTGCGTTTAGAAATACCCAATGTTTACATGTTCTTTGCTTTTTTTTTGTAAGTTATAGGGCAATAAATACAAGTAGCACTTTGCTATTTCCAAACCATTTTGTTTTTCAAAATTAGCGATAGTTACATTGGAACACTGATATCTGTCAAGAATCCCTGAATATCCCTTGACATGTGTGTATGTATGTATGTATATATATTTAGTAGACAACCCAAAGTATTGATCTAGGCCCATTTTGGTATATTTCATGCCACCATCACCGCCAAATGCGATCAAATAAAAATAAAATAAAAAATGTTCCCTTTTTCACAAACTTTTTCACAAATATTAGGTTTCTCACTGAAATTATTTACAAACAGATTTTGCAATTATGGAACAAATGGTTGTAAATACTTCACTGGGATCCCCTTTGTTCAGAAATAGCAGACATATATGGCTTTGGCATTGCTTTTTTTTGTAATTAGGCTGCTAAATGCCGCTGTGCACCAAACTTGTATTACCAGCAGTGGTTAATTTTAGCTTTAGTGTAGAGATCAGTCTCTAACCTGACACATCCCACCCCCTGATCCCTCACAAACAGCTCTCTTCCCTCCCCCACCCCACAATTGTCCCCGCCATCTTTAAGTGAAGGTCAATTTTGATGAATTAGTGCCTGGTTTTTAATAATCCTATTAAAAACTAGGGCACTTTAATTCATCAAAATTGACATTTCACTCTTTTTCTTCAAAAACATACCTTTTTAATCCTGGCAGCCGCTCCAGCACTTCCTCCGCCCATTGCAAGCCGTATTCGTGGGTCCAAAATTACGAATCTGGCTTCCTCCAATCACGGCGTTAAATCAGGCCAAGATTCCCCCGGGGGGAAGCCGTGATTGGAGGAAGCCGGTTTCGTCATTTCTGACGTCTGGAG